>NC_030850.1:33606899-33797902 GCF_000208745.1 Theobroma cacao | reverse complement strand
AATATATATATATATATATATATATATATTATGGATGCTCTTTTTAATGCTAAAAATCAAAAAATAATAATGATAGTAATAATAACAAAAATAATAGTAAAATACATGGTTTAGAAAAGATTAAAATAAGTTAATAAATAGAAAAAAAATCCGTAATAGATTTAGTTTTTTTTAAGAAATAAATATAGTAATAATGGTAAGTAAATGAGAAGAATAAAAAAGGAAAAATGAAATGATCGTTTGAAAAATTTCACCTAAGAGAGGTAAAGAGTTACCTTTTTTAAGTGGATTTCTTTTGAATACGAAGTACGAGACGGATTTTTACCGAAGCGTCGAGATAAATTCGAACTCTAAACTTCAATACCCGTTAACTCAAATAATCCTCGCTAAAATAATAAAGAAAAATAAATCTACATAATGTTACATTTAAATCTAAGTTAGTGTAATTAGTTAATCAGCAAATAAATATCATTAAAAATTTTTATTAAGTTAACCATTAATTTAATTAATTGTTTATTCGACAAGTTATATAATAAAGTTAAATGTTAATCAACAATGTTAATTAAAATATACGGATCTAAATAGAAAATAGAAAAACAAAAAAAAATAATAAAATAAATAAATAATCCATAAAAAATGACAAAATAAATATATAAATAAGGTGATAAATTATTGGATGAATTATGAACTGCTTAAGTCAATAAATGCGTGCATATAGACATCATCATTTTATCCTGTCATAGCATGCCATATTTATCTTGCAAATGGTGCGGGAGTTCCGATGATGGGATTTCCCCGAAGAGCTTGTAGAGAAGAGTTCTTCTAGGGATATCTCTAGGTGAGAAAAATTTCGAGACTTCACCAAAGCGTTGGGATGTTCTTCGAATAATTTTTCAATAAAGACTGCCAATCTCATTATTTAAAGTAAACAAGTCATGACATCATTTTACGCTTGTATCATGTGCATACGTAAAACAGAATAAAAGACTCAGTCAGCCAATTTAATAAAAATTTTAGTCAATAAGTAGGGATTAAATCAAAAGTAGGCTATAATAGGATAACTTAAGATTAAATGGTACCGTTCGTGGAACGGGCGCCACGAAAGTGCTAACATTTTTTCGTGCGTAACCGCACTCCCGAACCCATCTCTAAAAAACGTGGATAAGTTCTCGTTCTTTCGACGGACCTAAAATTAATTTAGGACTTCGTCGATTAAAATCGGATTAATAGGTGACTAATCACATCTAGATAAAAAAGATTGGTGGCGACTCTCACACCACATTATTTTCGTCGACGTCTGGCAGATGGGTTCCCTAACCCACATGTTACGACAATGCTTTAAAGAGATAATGAGTGCGGAAGAGAGAAAAAAATAAGTTTGGTATTTTTTTATAAGGTAATTTTTTAAATTGTAAAATAATATATTTATCTAATCAATTTTTTTTCTTATTTCTAATAATTTGGTATAATCATTATCGAGAGGACTTGACAATGGTTATTCATGCTTCTTTTGAATATGACTATTTCGAATAATAATTATTTTATTAAACCAAATATAACTTTATATCGAAAATAAAAAATATATAGCTATTTCATTCTCTCCAACCAAACATGCTCTTATGATTTTACATTTACGTATTACAATAACTTGTTACAATAAACTTTACTACAATATTTTTTTCTGTAATAATATTATAATTTATAATTAATTTCATTAAATTTTTTATAATATAAGCCGTTGACAATTTAAAATTACGAAACTTATAATTTCACACCAGACCAGTCCAAAAACCTCGATTTATCCAATCAATTATTATTGAACAATTGGGTCAGACATGCTGAAGACATGAGCAGACGTGAGTCTCAAGTAATACGTCCAAACTTCTTATTGTCCTTAATTATTATAATTTTATTGTTTTTGAAAATAAAGTATTATTTTATATATTGGTAAAAAATTTTAATTTTATAAATGAAATTCTTATTTTAATTTTTTAATTACATTTTAATGAATTATATGTTTATTTTAAAAATTTTAATTGTTATATTTTTTTAAGACTAAATCACGAAAAGGCAGAAAAAATGGAACGAGGACAGCCAATTAGCAAGTATACATGTGCCAAGAAATCAAACCTTTTTTTTTTCGTCAAAAAGGTTTTAAACAAAAAATTGAAAAAACAAGAGATAGGAATGCTGACAACCCTTGTTCGCATGACGCGTGGCGATCGTACATTGCTGTGGAAGGGCATGTGAAGAATCTTTGTTTTGGGAGGGGTACGTGGCGATTTCTAAGGCAGCCCAAGAGGGTGCCTGCTTTCTATTCAAAATATTCGATTTCGTGTGTCCGCCGTAACCAGGCGGTTAAGAATGGGCGGGAAACAAGTGGCAAAGAGCAGAAAGGAAGCCAATGAGATGGGGTAAATGTGGAGGCTAATGGCAGTGAGCGCTTCATGCAACCGCACATTTGGCCGCGCGGGCTCTACTGCGATTGACGTTTCTACCCTCCACCCAGCAACAAAATATCTCAAACGCCCTCTTCCAGAAGTCGGCCTCCACCTTCCTCACGCGGCCATCAAGATTCTGTTAATTTTCGCAACGACTCAAAATCTGTTTAGTATGACTTTTTTTAATTTAAAAATTATTATAAAAAATAATAATTTTTAAAATTAAGTTAAAATTATTTAATAAATTTTTTTTATAAGTTCTTTTTAATAAGTTATAATTTTTGTTAAAATTATCATAGAAGTTATTTTTTTAGAAGGTAATATTGTAATAATTTTTAACAAATAAAGATATTTTTGAAACAAAAATAAAAATTCTCTTATATTTTTAAAAAAATAGAAGAAAAACCCATCTTTGAAGCTTTTTTTAAACTCTTTTTTTAAAAATTATTTAAAAAAATTTATTTTTTTAAAGAATTTATCAAAAGATCATGTTGGACCTGACTTTTATTTTTACGAGACAGATAAATTGAAAAAAAATTAAGCCAAACATGCACTGAATACAATATCTTACAAGCATATGTAAATTCTTTTAGAATATCTTAAAAATGAAATGAAGATACTAGTGTTATAAAATCTACTTTTATTGGGAAAAAATGCAGAAAGAGATGGACTTAATTAAGTAATTTTATAAGACATGAGGGGCGTTTATGTCCAAAAAAATTCATGTATTGAAGGCCACTTTGTCCACGTAAACAGATTCCCTGGATCCAAACTCTTCTTCCTCTTTTGATTCTTTGATCGCTTCCGTTATAGCTAACTACACTCCTGACTCCGTTCCATTTGTAGCAAACCAGATCTCACGTTCAAAAAGAAATAGTTTCTTGTTCCAAAAAGCATACACCAATCTTTCGTAACACATGATACTTAAAAAAAAAAAATGTTCACGTAATTCAGTTTCCCGTCAGAATTCAGCTGCAAAACACATTTGGACATTCATTTTTGAATCCATTCCTTTTTAGTGATCAAGCTTTCGGGTTTCCGCTTTCTCTTACGTTATCGTCTTTCGGTTTCCAATGCGATCATCGTACAATTTCTCGCTGGCATTGTCGTCTCCTCCTTTAGGTTACGGCGGCATCCATCGATGGTGGACGAAGGTACACATGAGTTTGAATAATTCTTACTTTTCCTCTGTTTTGGCTTATGGGCATTGTTGATTCTTGCCAAAGATGCTTTGACATTTAAATTTAACTTGTGGTGCATGCTTTTTCATTCGCATGCATGATGAAAAATATTAATTAAAAGATTTTTTTAATTAGTACATCTAAAATAGAATGAAATGGTTATTTGTGGGAGATAGAGAGCAAAAGAAACAGAATGAGAGGAGCGAGAGACGCATGTTAATAAGTAACATAAAGTTTAAAAAGTTTTAACACGTGCTTTTTTAGGGTAACACATGGAATTTCTATATATGATTTTTATTTAAACACATTTATCTCTAATTAATAAAAAGTATTAACCAATTTATGACTAATGTTGGAATATTAATTTCAAACTAAATGTTTAATAATTATGTCGTTATTTTCAATCTTCATGCGTTGATGAGATTGATGATCAAAGTGCTTGTGTTAATGCTAATTAATCATTAATCTGGAGCACTAATCTATGCCTATTGCTATATATCTTGTGTTTCAAAGAGGTGGGCTCCAAGCTGGGGTAATTGCGAGGATTCCGAGGGTGAGTTACCGCTGGTTTTCAAACTTTCAAAAGAAAAACAAAAAGGAGGCTTTTAAACGTGTATTTTAATTACTTTTTTACACAGTCTATTTACAAGAACAAAGTTCAGCAATTAATTAGTTTTAGAGCCTATTGATTTTGGAAAGATTTCTATATTAGGCGGAAAAAACAATCGGATACTCTAACTATTCAGATAGTTGTTTTATGCAATTCTTACCAAATGTAAATTAGCAAAAATTTTTTTGTTATTAT
Organism: Theobroma cacao; assembly: GCF_000208745.1. Lineage (NCBI taxonomy): Eukaryota > Viridiplantae > Streptophyta > Magnoliopsida > Malvales > Malvaceae > Theobroma > Theobroma cacao. Next base: position 33,793,475 of record NC_030850.1, on the reverse strand, counting down.
TTAATATTAACTTAAAATTATATAAAAAATTAAATAATTTTTTATTACATTCAATTAAATTTTTATATTTTAATATTTTCATCTTTCACAATAATATTATATTAATATAACATAATAAGTAACATTTTAAAATATAACGAATAATTAACTATTAATTATAAAAATATATAATTTGATTAAATATAATAAAATAATAAAAAATTATTTTAATATAATATCTTTAATATTTGCTTAAATGTGTCTATGGCAATATTATTCTTCTTAATTTATGTTATAATTTTCCCATTGAATTTACTGTAGCATATTATAGGATTTTTTTCCAATTAATACAGAAAATCATAAAATCAAAATAAACATAGATTGGTCTCTCGATGTTAACAGGTTAAATCTACATCATGTTTTCTTTTTTTAAAAAATGATGTAAAACATGTATGCTTCTTTTATGTGAGAAAGGGAAATAGAATAAGAAGATGGGAAATTTATATGGTGAGACATGCTTGTTTAAACTTTAAAAGATTCGAATTGGTGGAGAAATCGATTGAATATTAGCATAAGTACATCATATTAGAAAAGCACTGAGACTCTGCAATATACAGGAGTTTTAGATGCTTTTGGATTCTTACAACATTCTGGGAAACATTCATATATTTCCATTTAAATAGAGCAGATTGCGAGGATATCCTAGTCTTAGTTCTTGGACATGGCGGTATTTTATTACAGTGTGGGGCTTAACAACCGGCTATTCGTTGAATTGTAGCAAAGTAGTGAGAGGGCGACGGGGATTTTCAAGTATGGAGGATGCTTAATTTGAAACGTTAGAAGTCTGAAAGCTGCCGTAGAGATCAACAAGATAGCGTCTTTTCTTTACAGGTACGAGACAAAAACTTTTGTTCTCTCCTCTTTAGGACTCATTCTTCCTATCCCGTCTCTTCTGAGTTTTAACCAAAGTACCTGCCTTATTTTCGACATATTCTCCCTTTTATTTTGTATCACAACTACTTTTTTCTACCCTCAAATGTTCATACATTCCATGCACGACTAGCAAATATCATTCTTTATTTAGTTGGCAGATGGCTATGGGTGCAGTGTGGTGTTGTTTTTGTTTTTCTTCTTTCGATTTACAACCAATATAGGAGTACCTCAGAGTTCAACCCTGCTTATTTTTTTTGCTAAACCTGATTACCTGAATATTTGCAGCTAATATAGAGGAAGATGCAGAATGGGTCTGAGCTATTTGAATTCGAATTGAAATTTTATCAACATAAACCGTGCATGAGATCATCCAAAAATATAGGGTAGATTGAAGTAAATGATGGTTTTTGTCCTATTGGAGTAGTTGAAGTCTGGGAGATTCAAACTAACGAGGACACCATTGATTTCATCGATACTAGTGTCTTGTGGCATGTGGTGTCCACAAAAAACCGTATTCAAGTATTGGGTCAAAGTTAAAAGTGCAAAATGTGTTTAATCGACCAACATTTGCCATGTAATGAAACTAGATGACAAAAGCATCGTCTACGGTCTAAAGGTCTATGGTCTATGGATAATGGGAACACAATCTCGTATATAACTAGGCATATGGCCAATGACCCAAAAACACCTCCACCACAGTTTTTCGTGAAGTCCAACACCTATTTAGTTTGGTAATTTGGCTACTACAGAACAACATTGATGCATCTTAGAACCTTGTTGCTACCAACGGCTGGTTTCATAGATCTTCACACAGGGTCCTTATAATGTTCGTTACCATACTCTTATTTCTTTCCAAGAAGGCTACCAACACCCCTGGTTTTCAGCTCACACTCTTCCCATGGCATAGGTTTCTTCTCTAACGAAGGTTGGTTATTTTTTCAGGCCAGCCAGCCTAAGGTGACAGTTTACCGCCATTAATTGTGCATCAACAACCTGATACAAAGCTATGGCATGCACATCGATGACTACCCCTACCTCTCAAGCTGCCTCAGCGGCGAAAGATGGATGCAAAGAAGAGATCAATGGCCTTCGCCGATCACACTCTGGCATAAACCTTCATAAGAGTGTAGGCATTCAAAGGTCTTATTCGGATAACCACCTCTGTTACTCTATCAATCGAATACGTGCTGCATCAACAAAACCAACCCTGAAGTATAGCCGTTCTGTTGGGATTTTCCCGACGCTCCCATTCCAAATATCCAGTTCCATAATTCCAAACACTTTTAGATCATTTTTGTTTGACCTGGAGACGAGTAAGGATTTGAGTCTAGTGGACAAGGATGTGAATATTGATAAGAACTCCATGGAAAACAATGAAGAAGAGAATAAAATCAATAGAGCGAATTGGGTGAATAGGTTGCTGGAGATTCGACGTCGCTGGAATTATAAACAACTAGAAGAGGGCGTGGATGGAGTTGGGATTTATGATGAGCATGAAAGTGGCGATGGTGATGGAGACGAAGGTGGCTGTGAGGTGAACTATGACTCGGATGAAGAGGGAGGTGGAGGAGGTGAAGTGAAATATGACCGTGAATCTTTCTCGAAATTATTGGCTCGGGTGCCATGGTCCGATACCAAGCTTTTTTCTCAGCTCGCCTTCTTGTGCAACATAGCGTATGTTATACCAGAGATTAGGGTATGCATCTTTCATATTTCTGTTTCACATGACATGTTTCTCCCAATTGGTCAAGTTTTTGATGTTTAGAATTTAGAACTATTCTTTGATTTCTGTCACTACCCTGCATTATATGTCTGGTCTTGCAATTATATGTCTAGCATCAAGTGTTTGGAGTAGTCTTAAACATTACTTACTAAAATTTAAAGCTTTATATTCCATCCTAAACATCTGTATCAGTAAAGTTTCAAACCAAATCAATCGATTATTCTTGCACAAAGAGTAACTTCATTCTAGGAATATATATGTAGGAAAAGGATTTAAGAAAACATTATGGCCTACGGTTAGTAACATCGTCCCTAGAAAAGAAAGCAGAAGCGGCTACAATCAAAGCAAAATTAGATCAGGACTCTACTCGCGTACCTGTTGCTGCCTCAGAAAATACTGAATCGAAGTCAGTAAAAGCTGAGGGATCAGAGCAGAAGCGCCCAATCCGCTTATCTGTTGTTTATGAAATTGCTGCTTCAGCTGCATGCTATGTTCAGTCACGGGCAAAAGGCCTATTGTCCCCTGGCTCTAAGTCACAGGAGGATGCTGGTGGCACGGATTCATGCAGATGTGGAGACCAGCCAGAAATGGAGGGGGAGAATTCGCCCCGAATATATAACTCAGAGGTGGCTGCTTACGTGGCAGCATCAGCAATGACCGCTGTCGTTAGAGCTGGGGAGAGGGAAAAACAAGAGACAGCAAAGGACCTTCAGTCGCTAGACTCATCGCCTTGTGAATGGTTTGTTTGTGATGACTTAAGCACATATACCCGCTCTTTTGTAATTCAGGTAGAAGTTGAATACTTTGTCATTCATTTCATTTTCCGTTGATAGGCCAGCATTTACATTTACCAAGCAACAATTAATCCGATATAGCAGCTAATGCACAAATCATCATATATCTTATGCTATTATAATTCAATTCAGAACATTTTGTTCTAAGACAAAATCTCACGAGGAAAGATCAAATTATTGAATCTTGAAATCTCCTAGATTATTTATTGATATCTGCATCTATGATCTAATTGAACTTGAGTTGCAGGGGTCAGACTCTCTAGCGTCATGGCAGGCAAACCTTTTCTTTGAGCCTACTAATTTTGAGGTGAGCTTAATTGCTTGAGTAACAAGTCTAAGAACTCCGAATGAGAACTCCTTAACCTTAATGGGAGACTTAGAAGAGTTACTGTAAATCTAACATCTATTATTCTTTTGTAGGGAACCGATGTGCTTGTTCATAGAGGAATTTATGAAGCTGCAAAGGGCATTTACGAACAACTCATGCCAGAAATTATGGACCATCTGAAGAGGCATGGAGATCGTGCAAAGCTTCAATTTACCGGTCATTCCCTTGGGGGTAGTCTTTCTCTTTTAGTTAACTTGATGCTGCTAACTAGGAAGGTTGTAAAGCCTTCTGCTCTTCGACCAGTTGTCACTTTTGGCTCACCGTTTGTGTTCTGCGGAGGCCAAAAGATACTAGATGAATTGGGTCTAGATGAGAACCATGTTCATTGTGTGATGATGCACCGAGACATTGTCCCTAGAGCCTTCTCCTGCAAATATCCGAACCATGTGGCTGTTGTCCTCAAGCGTTTGCCTGGTTCCCTCCGATCTCACCCCTGTCTGCTTAAAAATGTAAGTACTTCCTTAAACGCTTCTTATCAAAATAAGAATCATGCGTAGTTGCAGCAAGTGGGAGATGTAGACTTCCCTTTTAATCATATGCAGAAATGTACTTGAAGTTAAGATTTTGATTGGAAAAATAGCTTTTACGAATATGATCTTTCCACTGCTAGGCTAACTCATTCATTTTTTTGTTAATGCAGAAACTTTTGTATACACCACTAGGCAAAGTATTCATTCTCCAACCTAATGAGAAGTTATCACCTCCGCACCCACTAATCCCTCCAGGAAGTGCTCTTTATGCTCTGGACAATACACATTGTGAATACTCCACGAAGGCCCTTAGGGCCTTCCTTAATTGCCCCCATCCATTGGACACTCTCAGCGATCTTACAGCCTATGGCTCAGAAGGTACTATTTTAAGAGATCATGACTCCAGCAACTACTTGAAAGCAGTTAATGGGGTCTTAAGGCAAGACAAAAGGGTGGATGTCCGCCGGGCGAGGATACAGAGAAGCTTATTGTGGCCATTGCTTGTTTCGCCATCTCCCCACTCATGGAGCCATGATAGAACTTTAGAGAGCAGCATGTTATCAAATAAGGAGATAATGACCGGTGTGTGAACTCTGAAGACTTCTCCATGGTTGCTCCATAGATATACAAAAGATGTTGATAACACATAGCAGAGTCTGAGCTTTTTTCTTTTTCCTTTTTGTCCCCCTTTTTACCATAATGTAATGGCAAATACAAAATCCAAGGTCAAAATCCAGCATCTCCAAGCCTCCCTCCCCTGATTTTTATGATATTGAAAGAGAAAAAAGAAAGATAAACCCTTGTAAATTCACTGAAATTATAGTCTTTTGGCTCTGTCTCCATGTTATTCATCACGGGCTAACACTGTTTAAGTGTTAATGAAATGTCAATGTTCTCTTGTCTTCACTCGACGCTTTGTTTTTCTTTTTATTCCCAACACAGTGCAAAAGAGTGCATCAATGCATCACTAATAAGAAGAAACCTAAACTAGGCATAAAAGAGAAAAACTAAACCCAAAAAACAAAGGAAATAAAAAGAAACAAGCTTAACCCTAAACTTACTACTAGAATTACAATTCCTTTTCTTTCTTTTCCCTGTCTTCTTGTTGTAATAACATGGCAATGCACCAAAGATTTTGCTGTTTGATGTATGAAAAGAAGTTTTAATGACAAGTTAACAAAGTGAATAACCTAGATTAGGCTTTTTGTTATCTTAATTACGAGTTTAATCATGGGAGTTGGTTTACACAAGGAGGGAAATACTGCAAAAGATGCAAGACTAGCTGACCCATTCTTTGAGTTAGCAGGCATTACCGGCCCAATGCTATTAGGCCTACAAATCAGCGGGCCTAAGGTTTTGTCGACAGGCCAGACTAATTAAAGAAGAGTGCAGAAATTTTCTTTTAAATAATTTTTTCTATTTTCAATTCGTCTTTTTCTGTTCTCTCTTCTCTTTCTTCTCTCTCTCTCTGCCAGAGATTCTATCATCCTCTTCCTCTCAATTAAATTTCAATTTTTTTTTTCTTAAAAAGAACCCTCAAATGCACAAACTTCCTCAACGTCAAACAATTACTATATCTCTATCACGCCTCCACAATCCCTTATTCTTGTAACCAAACGGACCCCCTTCTCTTCCCCCCTTCTGTTTCCTTTCTCTGTCTTTCACCACCAGAAACCTAAATAAGCATTCTTTTGATCCTCTACAACCCTTCCTGTTTTCACCATTTTTACATTTCTCCCCAATCTTTCTCTTTACATTTTGCTATTTGGTCCTTCTTGGCCTTCCTTTTTTGATTCGCCGACACTTCCCAATTTCCAGGATTGGTGCAGTTTCTATTTAGGGTTTTTGATAATCTCACGGCCCCATTGTTTCCCATTTTGCTGACCCTCTAGGGTTTCCTTATTCCTTTTTCTTTTTTCCAGTTTCATATTTTTTATTTCTAGGGCTTTTTATATTGAAGTTTTGTAGATTTTCTTGATCGAATAGAAAAGAAAGGAAAAAACTTACATCCTTTTATCATTTGACCTTGGAAGTTTATTGGAATATCCCCTTCGTTTTGGCAGTATTTACTGTTCTTGCCATTTTATTACTTCTAAAACGTTAACATACTCTAGGGTTGTTACTTTATTAGTTAAAAAACAAAAAACTAAAACTAATTTCAAAGTTTCTTCCTTTTTTTTCCCCTTATCGTGGATTTACTAGGAAAACCGTACATATTGAAAAACAATCCATCTTTTTTCTTGGATTAGTTTTTTTTTTAATTTTTGAAATTTATTTTCTTTGTTTTCGGTTGCCTTGTGCCGGTTGGGAGGGTTGAGAAAGTTGTTAGGGAGGAAAAGTGGTTTAGGATTGTATGGAAGAGAATGAAGGGTGGGCGGCGCAGCAGCCACCGAGCGAGCTATTGCCGAACGGTTTGTTACCGAACGAAACCGCCTCGGTGATTCAGATACTTGATTCGGAGCGATGGATGAAGGCTGAGGAAAGAACCGCTGACCTGATTGCCCGCATTCAACCCAATGCACCCTCGGAAAAGCGCCGTAAAGACGTCGCTGAATATGTCCAGGGCCTCATCTGCCAATGCTTCCCTTGTCAGGTCCAATTGAATGCCATTTTGTTATAATTTCTTTCTAAATGGGTGCCATTGTATGAGATGGAATTATTGAATAGATGTGTTTGACTAAATATGTTAAGGATGGATAAGTGGCACTCATAGAAAGGATTAACAAGTTCGATCTTTACATTTCATGTTCAGGTCATACAGTGAAGGGATGAATGCTACTTATATGAAGTTTTTAACTTTTTATGGAGTAGCGTATTGAGTTCATCAATCAATTTTAATATCGGTTGCTTGCTTGCTTGTGATTATTTTTGTTGGACAGGTGTTTACTTTCGGGTCTGTGCCCCTCAAGACATATTTGCCTGATGGGGATATTGACTTAACGGCCTTCAGTGAGAATCAAAATTTGAAGGATACATGGGCTCATCAGGTTCGCGATATGCTGGAAAATGAAGAGAAAAATGAGAATGCTAAATTCCTAGTAAAAGAAGTTCAGTACATTCAGGCTGAGGTAAAGTCATAATGAGACGCCCATTTCTTTGCAATTCTTAGGCACCTGGCATTATGTCTTTTCTTCTTAGGATCTCTTATTTACCATTCTATCAATGTTTCTGTATCTTTTCCCGCTCCAGATTTCTTTGATTAAAGTTTGCACATTTGTGACACTTGGTAATATGCTGATTCATTTGTTTGTGGGGACTCCTTATGTTCAGTTGTATTCTTCCTACTTTTCTTAATGTGTCTGAAGTGTCTAGCATAAAACTAGTTGTAGAATTCTTCCACACATTTGCTTAATGTTATTATCTTAATACATAAATTCATTTTGATATGTTTTTTTCCCTTCTCATATGTTTTCAGGTTAAGATAATAAAGTGTCTTGTAGAAAATATTGTGGTAGACATTTCATTTAATCAGCTTGGTGGATTATGTACTCTTTGTTTCCTTGAAGAGGTTAGTGCTGCAAAACCTGCCACTGCATGTTTGCATTTGTTTTTGTAGTGGTAGATCTTTTTGGAATTTGTGTAAGTTTAAACCTAACTTAATGTCCATGTTTGTAGGTTGATCTTTTGATAAACCAGAATCATTTGTTCAAACGTAGCATCATATTGATAAAGGCATGGTGTTATTATGAGAGCCGTATATTGGGTGCTCATCATGGACTTATCTCAACTTATGCCCTGGAAACCTTGGTTCTTTACATATTCCATGTTTTCAATAAGTCCTTTTCTGGACCACTTGAGGTGGTTATGTTTACCTTTCTATTTTTTTATGCTTTTTGCATTTGAGTCTGTTCATTTGTCTGAACTTTTTTTCCTTTTTATGTGTAGGTCCTGTATTATTTTCTTGAATTTTTTAGCAAGTTTGATTGGGAAAATTTTTGTGTTAGCCTTTGGGGTCCTGTTCCAATTAGTTCGCTGCCAGACATAACAGGTACCACAATTTCTGGAATATCTTCTGCTAAGCTTTGAACAAGAAGCTTCCACTTACAGAATGTATCCCAGTTTTCTAGTCATAATTATATTGTTTGAAATACTTTTTTGCAGCGGAACCTCCTCGAAAAGATGGTGGAGAGTTGTTACTTAGCAAATATTTTCTTGATACTTGTAGTTCAAGATATGCTGTTTGCCAAGAAAATCAGGGCCAACCCTTTGTATCTAAACATTTCAATGTGATCGATCCTTTGCGTATAAATAACAACCTTGGACGTAGTGTTAGTAAAGGTAGCTACATTTATAACTTTTTAGTGGTTACTTCTTGTACTTTTTGAAGTTTCTCTGCATTTTTTGTAAGCTTTTTTAAATTGTTTGGCAATTCCTTGTTGTTGCATCTAGTACTATGGCCACATGCTGTTGTTGTTTATAAGTCTCTATCCTTGACATAACTATTTGATATATTAAATTGTCCTTTTGAAGAGATATGCTGCAATGAACTTTGAAGAGAATCGCATGATTAAGAAATTTTGAAAATATTGAACTTTAATTGGTAGAAGCAAGGTGAAGAGACTGTTAAATGGAGGGAAGGAAGGTGATAGCGAACAATTAGAGTTGTAGATTTGTTTATTTCTGCACAATTTTGGCACTTATTGGAACCTTATGTGATTAAGCATGTCAGAATCAGATTTGGATACTATTTTAATTTCTACTTGTACAACAATGTAAACCTTGTTTTTCACAGTTTTACCACTTTTAGAATAATTGAGTGTTAATTTTTTGGTTGGCTGTATGCACTGCTAATAATAGGTTTTCTTGGCTGTTTGCACTTATAAATTTCTACATGTACAACTATGTAAATATTTTCAAAAGTTTTACTGCATTTGGAATAGTTGAGTTGTCAATTTTCTGGTTGGCTCTATCCGTTGTTAATAATAGGTTTTCTTGTGCATAAATAATATACTTTCCTCCAGGTAATTTCTTTAGGATTCGCAGTGCATTTGCATTTGGGGCTAAAAAGTTGGCAAGACTACTTGATCCCAAAGAGGACCTATATGATGAAGTAAATCAATTCTTTATGAATACATGGGAAAGGCATGGTAGCGGCGAACGCCCTGATGCACCAAGGAATGATCTGTGGCGCTTGGGATTGTCAAATTCCGACCACACTCATGGATCTAAGAATGTCAGGAACAATTCAAGCAGCAAAGTAAATGATATGTCCTCAGGGCATGAAACTCAAGCCGAAGGAGCACAAGGATTGTGTGGTGTTTCCTCACAGCATGTTAATTATCCATCAGAATGCACAAGCAAGATTAGTGATGTATCAACTGCTTCTCGTGCTCAAAGCCAAAAGAGTTATGGTAGCATGAGCAACTCAAATACATCTGACCAGGTTAGACGGGATTCTAATTCCAATCAGAATGTGCATAATGATACAGGGCAGAGAAATTCTAAAGCAGAGAATATTGTAACTGATGTTCAAGGAAGATATCTTTTTGCAAGGACACGTTCTAGTCCTGAGCTTACTGAAACATATGGGGAAGTTGCTTCTCGAGGAAGGCGGAACCGAGTGCCAGAGAGTGGGAAAACCCACATTGCTTCTATGAGGTCAGATAATAACGGGAGGAAGAATATGGAATCTGATATGACAGCAAGCAATAACATTAAGTCTTCATGTGATGATCCTTCATCTATTAGGCACACTTCAACCCATCAAAGCATTGACGCTACTGCTGATCCAAATAGTCTATTAAATAGTTACCAAGATGATTTAGGCTTGGGAGCTATGGGTCAGGACTTTTCCTCAATTCCAGGTGCACAAGGAATGCATCAAGAAGAGCAAGATCTAGTGAACATGATGGCATCTTCTACAGCTCATGGCTTTAATGGTCAAGTTCCTATTCCGCTAAATTTAGCTGCAGGTCACTTACCTTTTCCTATCCAGTCCTCAGGTCTTGCAACAATGGGTAACAATCAGAGAAATTTGGGTGGAATTGTTCCTACAAATATACATATGTTTCCCCAACGCTTGGTCTCTTCTCCTTTGGCCCATTATTTTTCTGGCATTGGATTAGCTTCAAATCCAGAGGATTCAATTGAGCCTGGCAGTGAAAATTTTGGTTCTTCAGAAATGAATCCAGGGGAAGCAGAACACGAGTTATGGCATGAACAAGACAGGGGCTCTAGTGGAGGTTTTGATCTTGATAATGGAAGTTTTGAAATGCTTCAGTCAGATGATAAGCAGCTGTCAACTTCAGGTGGCTATAATTTTGATCCTTCATCTAGGGTAGGCAGCTCTGGTAGTTCTACTAAAGTCCAACAGAAGTTTACTAAAGAAACTCGAGGGTCAAATAGGGAAGATCATGTAGATGTTTGCCAATATCAAGATAACAGAGGTAATGATGTTTACTTTGATGAAAGAACGGCAAGTTCTAGATCCATGCCTGCTTCACATAGTAGTTCACTCAGAAGTAAAACGTCATCAGAAAATTCTTGGGAAGGGTCATCAGCAAAGGTCTCTAAGCCAGCTAGGGAGAAACGGGGTAGGAAAACTGCTGCTTCTGCGCTTCCCTCTGCTGCATGTGGGAAAGGTAAAAGTGTATCTGAACATTCCTCTCAGGCAGGCGATGATGGCAGAGACTGGAATCTACCCCCAACAGTGGGCACTGAAATGGCAGAAAGAACTAGTGGACCTCAACCAGTTGGTTCTTTGCCTGTTCCAAGGCATCAAATGCCTGGATTTGAGGCAGCTCAGACTAGTGGCTCAGATTCACTGATACCCATGGCTCCAATTCTTTTAGGTCCAGGTTCAGGGCAAAGAGCTATGGATAATTCCGGAGTTCCTCCCTTGGCCTTTACAATAACAGGTCCACCAATTCCATTTTTCTTGTGCCCTGTGTACAACATTCCAGCAGAAACAGGAACTCCAGATGCATCAACAAGCCATTTTAGTTGGGATGAAGGTTTGGATAACAATGATTCTGGTCAAAATTTTGATTCATCTGAGGGACTTGATCAGTCTGACGTGTTAAGTACTTCTAGTTCTACAAGAAAGGTTGCATCTCTTAAGCCATCTGAGCCCAAACGTGACATTCTTAATGGTGACATTGCTAGCCATTGGAAAAACTTGCAGTATGGACGGATTTGCCAAAATTCACGATATCATCCACCTCTGATTTATCCTTCATCTGTTATGGTGCCACCTGTCTGTTTACAAGGTCATTTCCCATGGGATGGTCCTGGGAGACCTCTCTCAACTGATGTAAATCTCTTTTCTCAACTTATGAATTATGGGCCCCGTGTTGTTCCTGTTACTCCATTCCAATCTGTTTCAAATAGGCCTGCTAGTGTATACCAACGGTATGCTGATGAAATGCCAAGATATCGTGGTGGTACTGGGACATACCTGCCAAACCCTGTAAGTCACACATTGGCAATCTGTAATGAGCCTGTTTTACTCTGCCCTTGAACTTTGCGTGGTTTGGAGAGTAATACGGTTACATGGTTTTGTTTTCCGTTCTCCATTAATTGTTTATGCACTGTTATAGTGGTCAATCATTTGAAATGCAGTGTTATATTGATCATAAGATTATATGATACTGCATTAGTCTGTTTCATCAGTTATTGGCAGTGATCTTAATGTTGTTTAGCTCTTCTTTGACATTTAACCTTGAGCACTAAAGCCTTCAATAACTTTTGTATATGATTTTTCAACTTCAGAAAGTTCCAATGAGAGAACGCCATTCCACAAATACAAGGAGGGGAAAATATAATTACGATAGAAATGACCATCATGGTGATAGAGAAGGAAGCTGGACTGCTAATTCAAAGTCACGAGCTGCTGGGCGCAGCCATAGTCGCAATCAAAATGAAAAATCAAGGTTCACGATTGACCATTTGGCAGCTGTTGCTGGTGAGAGCAGAGCTGAGAGGCCTTGGAGCTCACATAGACATGATTCATTTACTTCATACCAGTCTCACAATGGACCAGTCCGCTCTAACTCTTCACAAAGTAGTTCTGCCAGCATGCCATATGGCATGTATCCACTGCCAGCCATGAACCCCAGTGGGGTATCATCTAATGGACCTACCATTCCGTCTGTGGTCATGCTGTATCCTTACGATCATAATTCTGGTTATAGTTCCCCTGCCGAACAGCTCGAGTTTGGCTCCCTTGGACCAGTGGGTTTTCCAGGCATGAATGAAGTATCACAGTTAAGTGATGGAAGCAGCTCAGGTGGGGTATTTGACGAGCAAAGGTTTCATGGTTCCTCTGCTCAACAGTCTTCACCAGACCAGCCTTCTTCACCCCACCTTCAAAGGTAATGTCTTCTTGTTCTTCTGAGGTAGTTTCTTTACAAGACTTACTGAAAGCAGTCAGCCTGAAAAGTATCCTGCATCCATACTATTGTCCAACTGCCATTGCTGGTCTAGCAATACCGTTGATGGTGTAGTAATTTCTATGGCCCAACTTGAATGAGCTGTGTGGAAATTGCTGCCTGTTCCCCCACCTTCTCCTACCCTGACATAATCTTCTGCTGCCACCCTCTTCCTGGCTGGCGCTCTCCTCATAATTCTGGTGGGTTGTCTGTCAGTCATAAACCATAACTAGTGGTTATATCATATATGGCAACAAAATTGAATTTAAAATTGGTTCATAACCCTCACTTTTTAAATTTCTTGCTTTAATATTCTGATTTTTTCCTTCATTTGTTTCAATCGGATTGTTTTATGATGCTCTCATTTCTTTATTGTAACAGGGGACTTTGATTTTATTGCCAGATCAGTGGCCCATGAGAATTATCAATTGAAAGATGAGGATTTCCCACATCTTGCTTTTCCATTTGAGGGAAGAATTGATGGTGGGAGAACCTACAATGAGAAAAGCTCCCATTAACCAGGCTTTTTTGTTCTCAACTCACTAATGAAAGGAAGAATTGAATTTTCTGATTTAGTGATTCTTAATGGTTTTCTCACAAGATGGTCAGAAGTGCTTCTTGGCTTGTACTTGTATGTACACTATGAATGATGAAAATCATTTTCAAAATTGCTCTGTTTTCAAAGATATAACAGAGTAATGGTGAAAGGAATGCAGGACTCGGAGGCAAGAGAATTTAAACTTAGGGTTCTGCACATTGTAACTGAAATAGGAACTCCTTAGGATTAGAACTGAGTTCTATCATTTTATAAATTGCAATGATCAGGATTTTCTTTCCCACATTGTAATAGGGCTTTTCATTTTTGATTTATAATTTCAGTGTATAAGCTCGCTTTTGTTAACTTTCTTTGTGAAAGTTACAGTGTATCGATAACATTGCCATGGTAAAAAATGAGTTGCTTAGAATTACCATTTTTCAAAGCAAGAAACCAGATGTCAGATGTGCTCATGTTATTATTATGTCTAGTACTCTTGCTGCATGCATGACATGTTAGTATTGATGTGTTCTTGCCCTAGATGAATCTTGTTGGTGGATGAGCAGGTTCTGGGGTGCTTCAGTTGATCAAGCTTCCAACAGAACATGATTTCTTTTGGAAGAACCACACTGTATAAAATGATCGATTAGTGAAATATGATGCTAGAATTTTCTTTCTTTTTCTTCTTTTAATTTAAATATTTGCCTGTTAAGATACGTTTCTTGTCCAGAAGGATTGATGCGTGGTGGGCACCTAAAGGCTAAAAGTTTTGTTTTCTCTAACAAACCTGAAGGCCTAGACGCCGAGGGAAACCAGAATTCTGTAGAATTTTCTTACAATTTACGTTACAATTCCATAAAGAAACCAAATATCTTTGGGGATTATCATATTGTATGATACCGTTTAAATTGCGTTCTTCTTTTTCCTCTTTTGGGAAGAAGGTTAATAGAGTGTCGACTCTCAAACTTTGCCCATTTTTGTTGCCTTTCTTAATGGAGATCATTGGGTATCTTGTGCTCCATGGCATTGCTATGAATTCAGCTGTCGTCAGTGCTGCAACGACAGCAATAATGTTGATTGATCCAGAAATGAGATTAAAACGAAGGGACTAAGTCTTCCTTACCCTCCCCGGGGTCTTAGCCTTCTTACACTTGCCTGGGAGCAAGGCTGAAACTTGGTAGAAGGGGGATAGAAAGATTACATTTCTGTCAACCGACAGAAGCAAACTAATGAGACACATTAATCTGAATACAGCACTAAGAAAAATTTGAAGACAATGTTAATAATTTCTTATATCTGGTGATCTGCAAAAGGAATTTCCTACAATCATCCTTCTATAGGAACATTCACGGGTGATGTGATGAACTGACAATTGATGCGATTGAATCACTGGTTAGCTCCAGATTTACTTGGAACGCAAACCAGGGATATTCCTTAGGCCCATCTTGCTAAGGACGAGCTTGGGAATTGGAGGAGGGTTGTCGAGACCCATGCTTCTGCTGAACTCGTTTGCAAGCTCCACAAGTCTATACTTATCCCTGCCTACGTTCTTAGTGGAATTGTAATAACCAAGCCATGCCTGATATGCTGCTTCCTTGTTCTTCATCTCAACATTGGAAAGTGCCCGTTCCACCTGTTCAATCATATTTTAGCACCATGAAATATTTTCCCGGATATTCACTTGCCAATGTATATAAACTTTTCACATAAAATCAAGCAATCTTCATGTTAGTTAATATGCTGCAAGGAAAATGACGATGGGAATAGAAAGCCTTAGGAGAATACAACACAGACCAAAAACGAAGGAAAATTCTACTTAAAGCTCACCTTTTTCTTTGTGTCTGGATCCACTGAGGGCAAATGAGCCTTTGTTATTGGCAAATCCTTGATACTAGACACAAAGTATTCCTCCCATGGTGCTAGCAAGAGTATACCTTGCCCTTCTTTACCCTTACGCCCAGTTCTACCTAGCCGATGTATATACTGTTGTCTATCAGCTGGCAAGCCCACCTGTAATGGTAAAAACGACATTGTAAAATAAAACAGCCAACTGCGAAGACAACTATTGTACTCTAGAAGGAATATACATTGAAGAAAGTACAGGAAAAGCTCTAGTTGAAGAATTTGTCTTCCTCCTAAAATTGAACAGGACATTGCACATATGAATGGTTTGAAAGGGATTTTTAAAGAAACAATGCACTTGGATACTTGCTGGGATTTCAGACATGGCAAGCAAAATACCTCATTCCACCACAGATTTTGAAACATATCACAAAATTTTCCCACTAAAAGAACTGGGACAAAAGGGACCACTTACATCACCACAGAAAAATAACACCTTGTTACCTGTATGACAAGTGTAACATCAGGATAATCAACCCCACGAGCAGATACATCAGATGTCACAAGAATAAGACCTTTTGACCTGCGGAATTCATCAGATACCCTGGTTCTATAACTCTGTGGTTTTCTTGAATGTATCTCTCTAACATTCAGGTTCAGCTCTCCAAGAAGGTCAGCTACCAGTCTTGTTACCATAGCAGTAGTGCAGAATACAAGAACCTGCAAAAATAGGCCGCTATATTACAAATTTTGTCCAAGGATCAACATAATGATGAGCAATATAAGGTGCACGATAGCATTATGCGACATTTGGAGAAAAACACATTTGATATTAACCTCTGAGATTAGACAATTCAAAGATGAGGCCAACACTATCTTCATTTTACCGGAGGCTTTGGAGACACGAAAAATAAAATTTCTTTATGTGGAACTTTCTAACTAATAATCTGAAGCAAAGACCTGTAAAGTAAAATTGCACCTTGTAGTCAACATCATCTGCAATATGTTCTTTAAGAAGAACATACAGTACGGAAAAATGCTTGTCTAGTGGAGCAACCATGTGCATTTGTCTGACCTGAAAATTCCAAAATTTAAGTAATTGAGACACCAAGAAAATTCCATGTTACCCAACAAATAGCTGGGTGCAAAATCTACCTGTGAATGAGTCTCCTCAGTGCCTTCTAGAACGGTATTGATGAATTCATGATCTCTTCTCAAAGCAATGTGGCAGATTTGACGGACCTTCACACCAATTAGTAACTTCAGAATATTCTTCAAATTTGTAAAACACCAATAGCCAATACACACAAAGGATAAAGATAGAAACCTCTTCAGGAACTGTAGCAGAAAATAATAGTGTTTGCCGTTGCTTTGGAACAGAGGCAATTATCCTTTCGATGTCTTTACGAAAACCCATGTCTAATAAATGATCTGCTTCATCAAGTACAAGGACCTTCACACCCATCAGCTTTGTCGCAAATCCTGCAGTATTCTCAATATGATCTCTGAGCCTTCCAGGTGTAGCAACAAGAATCTGAGAGTTAAATGGGAGTAATATGTAACAACATCCTACTACAACATGACATTTATATTAAATGCAGTATTAACTCACAGTGAAGACCCAGAATTTGATTGAGAGGGACCTGATGGTCCCCTAATTAGATAGGTTTAAAAAACATCTAAACTTTGATCCTTTGATCCATTGATCCAATTCAATTCTCTCACTTTCATTCCAATTGAATGATGCTCCAACAGTTTATAATGTAAATAAGGATCAATATTTTTGTTCAAGAGTTGGCCTAGTGAATTAGAAAGCAAGTATTAATTACAACAAACTCACCTGGCAAGGGTTTGCTTGCATGCGTTTTTGCTCTAAAGCAAGTCTTGTACCTCCAATAACAACTTGAACACCAATAGAAGAATGATACTTCAACAAGGTGTTAGCTTCTGCAGCAGCTTGACTTGCAAGCTCTCGAGTTGGGCATATTACAAGTACATGAATTGGTGGCCGCTTTACATCGCGATCAATAGGAGGCAACTTTGAAACAACTTCAATCGATGGAAGCTGAAAAGAAGGAACATTGCAGCAAGCAAAGTGAACAACTCCAACATATCTACTAACATGGACTATTTGGAGTAAGTTTCACTAGTTCAGGAATTCCAGCCCGCAATGGATACAAAGATGACTTCAAGTAAATTAATTATGATGCCCAGAATTGCGTTGCTAAAAGGGGCAGCAAAGTTAAAAACAGGCCATAAAAAAAACATAGAATACAACAATTTTGATTCCTTGCTTTGATACTTACTTCTTTGAAAAAGCAAACAATAATTTAGATCTTACGCAAAAAAAAAAAAGGAAAAGAAAAGAAAAAAGCTTTGTTAATTTTGATAATACGAAGGCATGCAGAGGTCAATAGAAAATAATGGGTCATGCAGCATATAATAATACCTTAGTACACAGACAAAATGCACATGAACATACAAAAGTAGCATCTTACCAAAAATGCTACTGTCTTTCCCGTGCCCGTTTTGGCCTTGGCCAGTACATCCTTGCCTAAATAAAGAAAAACAATGAGATAATGAATAAAATCAGCAGATAACCAATATGCACACACAAACAATGTACAAAATCAGTGGCAATATCATTTCAGAATTTCATGACATCAACTGATTAGCAACCTAAGGGTACAGCTCAAACCAACATTGTAGTCAGGCAAACTACAGAATATAAAGCTGAAAAGATGTAAACCACACAAATTAATTTTTTGAGGCTACCTGTTAACCATTCCAAAGATAATCGTCTAGAAACTATTGAACATGGGAATCCTAAAAATGCCCACACCTTTTGCAGCTCCCTCTTGCAGCACATTTAGCTACCCTCATCATTAACAATGACAGTGTTCGAGAGTAACAAACGAGACAATAAATTCTAAAAGGATCCCATTGTTGAAATTTGGGTTATAAATAATGCCGTAAAGGAATTAAACCTTTGAGTATAACTGGAAGAGTAGCCTCCTGTACCACGGTCATCTTCTCATAGCCAGCATCCTTAATTCCCTTAAGTGACAAGGGAGATAGTGAAGATTGATCAAATCTACGAGCATAACAAAAAATCAGACATTTAGAAAAAGCCAACGAAATCAAAATCATTTCTCACAATAGTTGATATAACATACCTTGATTCACTCAAATAAGAATCAGATTTCCCTGGTGAACTTCTCGGACTTCCAGTTTGCCTAACATCCTTATCCAATCCAAGCGCAGAACTCGCATTCTTCCTAAAAATTACATCATCTTCATCATCTTCATCATCATTAATATCACTATCTTCCTCGCTAAGAAAATTTGCAGTAGCTCTTACTACCCTCCCTCTTTCTTCTTCAAAGTCATTAGCATCATCATCTTTATCCTCCCGAAAGTTTGATTTTCTTCCCAAATTTCTCCTTCCATTTCCCATATTTCTTGAATTCAAACCCCTCTCGTTCCCCCTTCCTTTCCTTGAATCCACTTTTTTATTCTCTCTTTTTGCCCCCCGAGTTTTTCTCCTCGAGTAAGATTCCTCCTCCTCCTCATCGTCATCATTGTCTTCGTCTTCTAATTCACTATCAAACCGCTTACTGAACCGAGAATTCCTCGAAAAAGAATAGCCCGGGTTGCCCCGAGTTCCCCTCCTGTTCGATTCACGAAAATTGTCGAACTCACTCTCTCTTCTCCTCTTCACGGAACCCCTATTTCCCTCTCTATCTCTACTCCTAACTCTATTACGTGCTCTATCCGCATCTAATTCCTCGTCTTCGCTAGTGAGTCGACCACGGAACGAGTCGGTTCTCAACTCGCCGACCCAGTCACTGAGTTCTGCCTCGTCCTCGATCAGACTCTTCGAGGCACGGACATCTCCCCTGTCTTTACGAGTGAACTCGGAGCTTGACCCGGGCCTAGTTCGAAACGACCTGGTGGAGAGGCTCCGCACACCGAGATGTCCGTTAAAGCCAGGTGATAAGCCAATGAATTTGAGTTTAAAAGGGAATACCCTATTTAAAACGGGCATGGACCCGTTAGAGCCAATGGAGGCTCCAGGTCTCATAGAGGGGAAACGGGTGACCGGTAGAGACGGGCTGAGAAGACGAAGCTGTGGCAGAAACTTGATAGGCATTTGTTTACCCAGAGCTTCCGACAGCCGGGTGGCAGTGCCAGCTTTTCCAAAGTGACGGGAAATGGCGAGTTAGGATTTTCGAGGGTTTAACGTCTTTGAATGAAACGGTGATAGGGTTTTAGGTTTTTGTCATTCACTCATTTGAAAGCGAAGAAAGGGGCGCATCTAAACGACGCCGTTTTGGAGGAAAAGGGTTTTAAACATTTCTATGCGAACCCGGCCCATTTGCCCAAAATCTGATTTATCTGGGCCGAAGGAAAGAATTGAACCACTAAGTTTTAACATAGGTTAAAATGAAAATGGGTTGGGCAGGCCAATATATAACCCACCCATTTGCAATTTTATTTGTGTGTATGGTGCATACCATGCCTAATGATCTATAGAAGAAATAACAAAAAGAAAACCAAACATTGAATTGAATCGAAATTTTCCTTTCTTCCAGGCCTTGGGTTACCAAAAGGGAGCAAACAACAGGACAAAAAGACAGTCACATCGTTGATCGGAATATTAATCTGGATGAAGCTACACGCGAGGCGGCAGGCGAGGCTTATATGGTTGCTGGGTTTCTGTCCCTTGTTTGGACACACAAGAATTGTTAGTGGCTCAAACTTGAGGTGTGTCCTTTTTAAGTGAGGACAAATGCATGAAGAAGAAAGAGTTGGTGTGAAAGCTTATGTGGTCCTTCTCCCAATAATTTCCATAATGAGTTTAACCAATGTCTTGGGCCCTCTCATGGATGTTTGCTCATTCTTTCATTCCTTGTGTTGTATGCCAAGGTAGTACTCATACCAAAACCCACTTCTTTTTGTTTTGCCTTCGTAATCTTTTCAAATAATTCCTTGGATGCCACTCTACATAGAATTCGAATGCTTTTCTTTAATTAAAAATAATGAACCATTTTTGTTTTTTTTTTCTTATGTTCGCGTCTCATTTGATATGATAATACTGCAACCAGGATTACATGAGCAAAGACTTGCAGGACAACATTAATTCTACTTTAATCATTGAGAAGCTTTTTGAACTTTTCAATTGCTTTTTCATGCAGCTATATGGGAGTATGCCAAGATATAATGGCATGGCATGTGTAACAATCAAGTGGGGCACAGGAGATTTTTGTGGTTTTGTGAAATGAAAGCCAAAGGTCATCGGTCGATTTTTTTTTTCAACTTTTGGGTTGTTCGACGCAACAAAAACATTTGCCATGGAAAAGGCCCTCGGCTTTGGAGGTCCTGAAGAAGTTGAGACACCACATGATCCAAAGATGGTTCATTTGTAAAACGGTTCTTGAACTTTTCCTCTTTTGGTGGACTGTATGTAATTTCCCCATGGAAATAGAGACAAATTATACTGCCTACTACATTACTAATTAAGCCATTTATAAATGGAGGAAAAGAAAATAAGAAAAAAAAAGGTTAAGTTTTTTTTTTTATCTCTCACTTTTTTTCTTTTCAGATTTTAATAAAATTCAGCAAATTAAGTTTTTAAAGAAGGATTTATTCATATCAAATCTCTTTGTTGAATTTCCTGCAAACCCCATGTCACACGGACAACCAGACAATTAAACAAAAATTGAAAAAGGGAAAATGGACAATAATTGAAAAGGAATTTTGTGATTAGAGTGTGAGATTAATTATTGTGGCCTAAACTTGTTGGAGTGATTAGTTGGTTTGGAAATGACAGTAGAGACCTGGAGGGCCTTGGCTTTTTTCCAACAATAGTTTGAGCTAGTTCATAATTATCGGCTACCATCATCGTCACTAAAAGTACGGTAGTCGTCATCATCATCACGTTGATTTCTAGATGTTCATATTAGTCAGAATTTAATCGAGCTTGTTGAGCTGGGCAAAAGCCAAAATAGTATTCCTATATGTTCCTCGCAGAATAGTCTAGAGGTTTAACGTGATGCCGTGTTTCAAGTGACCAACACAATCACGAAACAACTTAAATCGTCACGACATTAAATTGATTTTGACTGGTTTTCATGCTGGAAATTTCGCAGCCGTGAAGGAGAGCCCGGGGGGGGAAATCCAGAAGATAAAGTTCAATTTTCAAAGATAACGTGTCCCTTGGTGTTTTTCCCATCAGCGTAACGTCGTAAGTATCTTTCGGCAGTGGTAAGGGCATGTTGTGTGGAACACAAACAGAAACCAGCGGACGACAAATTGCCAAACCATCAAGCAGAAGTTGTGTGAAAATTAATGTTTCCTGAACAAGATGATCCCCTTTGGCATTGGTCGACCGGCAATGATGTACGTTCGGAACTGTGCGTAGACCTGAAAGATTTGCGTGGGAAGGGGGCATGTCAAGGTGACTGGATTTCCGTATGGGACCAACATCACTTGAAAGGGAAACTTAATTTTAGTCAAGACGATGGCGCCATTTGTCAAGACAACAACCTTAGCGGGAATTTTGAATGTCGTACCTCTTCTAATTCTCTCCCCACCCTTAAAAAACGACCCCCCAAATCCCAAGGAAATAAACGGCCACACGCTAGCCACGCTCCACCGCTAACTTTATGACACGTGTAATTTCCATTAAGCGAATGTGACTGGTCGCTCCTCTGACAATTTTGTCAGGGATCAGGATATGTGTGACGCGCTGTTGTTGGTTGGGGTGTGTAAGGAAACAAAGCTGTCACATGTGTCTTTTTTTTATTGGTCAATTTCTCTCCAACCTCATTAATACTCCAAATTTCGTAATACTAATGACTATAAAATGTTACCTTTTCTTAATAAAAATAATGATATGTGCCTAACCACCCTTTTTTCCTTTAATTTATGTCACGTGTAGAGCACGATTGGCTCGTGATGGCTCACGAGCCAGCTTCCAAGTACTATATTAAAAAAAACTCTTCTACTGTACTATTTTATTTATTTTTATGTATGAAAATAAAAAGAACAAAAAGGGTTTTTTTTTTAATACTGTTTCATCATTCATGAAAGGTTTGTCTCATAGCAAGTGATTTGCCTCCCTGACTTAACTTGAATAATAGGGATAAGATGAATTCTGAATAAAGATTTTAGATTGATGCTCTTATGTTATTTCATGAATTAATTATTCAAATAATTTACAAACCAAAGAAATAACTAAGATTCGGTCTTTCACCGACAAGCACAATAATTGATTCAAGTCTGTTAGGCGGTTCATTTAATTTGATATTGAAGTAACGTGTGAATTATTTTTATTGCAACAAAAGAATCGTGTGTAGTTTATTGTGCATAGCTCATTAAATTTCCAACAACATAGCACACTGCATAAAAAAATGTTAATTTAATATGTAAAAAAAAGATTAAAATGAATAAAATTGAAGTGGTGGGGGGAAATAGAATAAAAGGAAATGGTTCGAGTTTGTTTTAAAGTAGAAAGCAATTAATTAAAGATTGGAAAAAGAACTGTCCGAGTTGGATCTCAACTATATAATTGCTGGGGTGTGGTCCTAGGCTCCTAGTAATTTCAAGGGGCAATATCTGATTCATAATCAAGGATCGGCTTGATGGGCAATGAAGATTTCCAAAGGCATGGACCACATTGGCAGTGGGCCCCCCAAAACATATTAAAAGGAAAAAAAAAAAAGATTATGATAACCATGGCGGACGGCATGCTGTGTACGACAGGGATACCAGTAAAACAACAATCAACAACTTGAATTGCATTACAGCACTCCTTGTCACTTTCTTAGGTCCCTTCATTAACGAGTCCGCACCCACACCGCCTCGCATTTTCATTTTGTTTTTTTTTTCTTTTTCAAATTCTTACGATCGTCCATTAATTACAACAAATATCTATAACGTATATTAAAAAAAATTCAAAGCTGTTTCTAGATTTGACCACGTCACCATGAAAAAATTCGATGAGTAAGAGTTCATGATAAGTGAAAATAGACTTACAATTGAAAGACTTACAATTGAAATTGTCTAAAAAGAGAAAAATCATGTTAAGCCTCCTAACAAATGGTGATCGAAAGAGATTAGACTCTAGGGTCTCATGTATTTTTAATCATGTCACTCCTTCTTTTATTTATCATTATAATTTTGAAAAAAACCTCTTTCTTGTCATTTTTTTCGTATATGTATAATTAGATAGAGTTAATTATAAAAATATAATAATTATATTCTATATTAGATATAGAAAAAGAAGAAAAGAAATTGCTTATGCTTAAGTTTAAATCTATATGAAAATATGGAGCATTTTGATACATACCAAATCACCAATATTATTCAAATAGATCAGACCACTGCTTCTGCAAATGCTGCAAGGTCCAAGGGTGCAGTAATATTTTGTTTGCAGGTCTTAATTTGGGTAACGTTGCACAACATATAAATTAAACATATGCACAAAGAATGTTACTTCATTGGTGTTTTTCTTTAAATTGAAACAGTATTGTCATTTTATGAATAGAAAAAAATAAAAAAAAAGAGGTGAGTCGTATTCACACAAATCTAAATTGGTTTAGTTTTAGGCTTACTCATTTTATTTTATTTATGTAATTTCTTTTTTTTCATTAATTAAATTTATAAAATTACTTTAAAAAAGAGATAAGAATAAAAAAATGAAACTATTTTTTTGATAAGTAATAAAAAATAAAATAATTAATTGAATAAGTTAATAATGACTTACTAAAATATTGGGGGATCTCAAAATTATTTTTAGTGGATTAATTCTAAATAATTATGAAGGCATAAGATAAAAAAGTAGGAATTAAAATTGAAGATATAATTTACAAAATTTCATCATTAAAATTAATAAAATTTTAATATGCGTAATTAATATTCATTTTATTTTGACTTTCAAAAAAATAGTCATTTTATTTTAATAATTTTATTATATAAATTATGTAGCTTTTTTTATTTGGCTACCTATATAAATTATGTAGCTTATGAATAATGACTTTCAATATATTAAATTTTCTTAATTTTAATTTAATTTCATTATTAGAATCATTGTAATTAACAAAATATAATTATATTAATATTAACATATATTAAAGTATAAAAAATCAAATGTTTTTAAAAATTAAAAATTATTTAAATAAAAAAATTTACTTAACAAGACATGAGAAAATATTTTAAAACTAATTATTTTTAATTTTTCTAAATTAAAATTACTCTCTTTTTGCTATTATTATTTTATTTATGATATTATGTAATTTAAAATTATTTTTTATTAAAAATGCACCCACGTAAAGCGAGGGACCACTCCAGTAATTAATTATTAGGAGAGAAAAAGAAATTCATTATTAATTTTTTTTTAGAGAGAAATCATGTATTAATAATGAACTAAATATTTAGATACATATTTTAATATTAATTCTTAATTTAATTATTATTTAATTTCAAATGTAACACAAGAAATTTAAATTATTACATGTCATAATTATGAGAATGAGATTGAATAATAGTTCGTTTAAGAGTTTAGGTTATCAAGTAAATGATTTAATAGTTAGATCATTTAATAAAAACATTTTAAAATCTCATAATAAAATGAAAAATTATTTAAATATTTTAAGTGATTATATAAATAATATAATATGATAGTATAAAAATAAAAAATATTCATTATCATTGAAAAAAATTAAAGTTCGTAATTATTGTTTTTGCATTCAGTCTTCTATAACATACTTTACTCTTTTTTTTATTTTTAAAAATTAATTTTCAGTGAAAATGATAATATAATAACTAACATGCAAAAGTTAATTTAGATAATAATTTTACAATTACTTTAAAAAATCATATTTAATATAATTTGGATCAATACAAAATGGATAATTTAACTTGATAACATCGTTTATTGGGTCTACACAATTTTTTTGAATCGAGTGCATAAACGATCTAATTAGAAAATTTAATTAAAATCAAGAGTTGAATTATTGAATTTGTTGATATAATTGAGATTGTACAATTATATGGCGATATATATTAAATCTATAGTAGTACAATTAATGAAAATCTAGAGAAATTTATATTGATATACACTTGATAAACTTTAGGTTAAGTTCAGAATTAAAATCCATTTAGCTTTACATTAATAATTTAAATCACCAAAAAAAAGGGAAGAGAAAGAGTATGGCTTGTTGATCAGATGCTTAAATCACGACAGCCTCGTGAAACGTGATTAGTAAAGATCTCCAGGACAAGCCGAGGCTCAAGCCGTTGAAGCCGTGTCGGAATTTCAAAAAGTACCCTTTATTTTTAACACATCTAATATATATCTATATTTTCCTTTGTCCCGACCGTCATTTTCTCCCCAAATTGACGCTTTTTATTACCAGAAAATCAAAACTATAAAATGCCAAAAAGAATAAACCAAGAAAAACGACATTCTGTAAAGATTTTTTTTTTCCCCAAAATTTCTCCTCTGGCTTCTCTGCGGTCTCTCCTCTTTCCACTTTTAGCATTCAGCAACAAGAAGAAGAAAATAATTATATTAATAATGTCATAATAAACCCTAAAAAGCTCCGCTCAAATCTTCCATATACTTCACTGCTGCTCTGGCCTCCATTTTTTTTGCTTCGAAATTCAATTTTTTTCCTATTTTGTCCCCTTTATTTCGCTGTAAATATCTCTCAAAGCCATCCTCAAAATATCTCCCAAGTCCTTAGCGCTCTGCATTTCAGCTTCAATCCAGAATCTTCATCGAATAATCCTTCATTACAGCCACAGTAACTCTTCCGAACTTAATTAACACTGTTTCGTATAGAAATTTATTTTTCCTAAAGTTGATTTAAATCTTAAGCTTGGATCTCTAAATTCGTCGACACAAAAAGTTTAAATTTCTTTGTTTTCGCGTGCTTTCAAGAGTCGGCAGCTTTGGTTGTAAGGTAAATTTAACTAGATCTTTATTTATTTTTAGTATTGCTAAATTTAAATTTGTGGTGCGCCTTCTTAATTCTACTTGTTTATCGTAGCTTAATGCCAAAATGATTTTTCGGAATTTTCGCTTTGTTAACTGAAACTGACTGTCATTTACTTGCAGTTTTTAGCCAAAAGGGGAAAAGAAGGGAAGTAGGCTTTGAAAAAGTAGTATGGACTTTACAAATGATTGCGAGAAAGGTCTTTGCTTTTAGAAAGATAAGATCAGTTGTGTAGATTCTGACCTTGCAAAGTTTGTGTAATTAATTTTAGGGACTTGATTCTGCTTGTTGCATTATTTGCATTCGAAAATTGAAAAGTGTTACGGAAAAATTTGAGAGGAAGTGAAGGATTTTATTAGTTAACAATAACCGGTGTAGATCTTTTTGTCGATTTTTTGCCTTGTGAATTTGAAGTAATTAGTAAGATATGTTTTTGTAAGTTTGTTGGAGTTAATGCTTATTTAACCTAATGATTGATTTGAGCAACGTAGTCATGCGTAAGAGTGAGTAAAATTGTCTAATTTTGAAGAGATTATGTGGAGAAATTTAGAATAGCTATACATGGTATATTTCTTTGTTTTGGTCAGGATTCGAATATCAGTAAAGTGGCATTTGGGGTATATTCTTGTTTCACCTTGAACATAGTTTTTGTTTTTATCTGTTGAAACTTAATTTGTACTAATATTTAAAGGGAGAAGTTCTCTTCACTGTACTTTTGGCTCACAGCCTTGTGATTGTAAATTTCTTCCCAGGTTGCATGCCACTGATCCAGTTGCCAACATTTTGATGTTGGTGAATTATGTGGCCTTAGCTGGGGAGTGTCTGAGCTGAGCAAAGAGATGCAAGCAGTTGGCTTTCAGTTGGAATGAAGAACTTACAGGTGTTTTTCTCTTTTAATAAGTAATTTTATTTATAATTAATTGCTCTTAGGTGTCAGCTAAGTGGTTACTTCGTTTAGTTGCAAGTGGTCATTACTCCAAAGTTAGAGAGTAAGGAACTGTTTACAGCCTTTTGTTTGGTGCATTAATCTGCTTATCACTCAGATCTTCTTCCTTGATGCTAACTTGAAGATATATTATATTCAATTACAGAGCACACAAGATATAAAACCCTCAACTCAAGCTTCACACGAACCAAAAACGGAACAGCAGAACAATCAAACAACAGATGCCCCCTTAGCAGACTCTGGCTCTGTGTCTGCTTCAAGCAATGATGGCCGAAAAGTTTCACGCCAAGATATTGAACTTGTATGAAACTGGTCCCTTTTTATATTTCATTTGTTTATCCTCTTTTCTTTTTTCTTTTTCAGTTTTCTTACCAGGATGTTTGATGGTAGAGAGAGTTTTATTTACACTGATTTATAATTTATGTAAACTGGCTGGTGCAGGTCCAGAATTTAATTGAACGATGTTTACAACTATACATGAATAGAGATGAGGTTGTCAAAACTCTCCTGACTCGAGCAAGGATAGACCCTGGATTCACAACTTTAGGTATGCTTCCTCGAATCTCTTTATTAGTCTGCATATGTGCTTATGTTATTTGGAATTTTCAAGAAAATGCATAAAAAATGCACGTGATTTAGTAGAACATACCATTAAAGCAAAGTAAAATTCATTTTAGTGCAATGATATCTTTGAATTAGTTAAATCTTAGTGACCAATTATCAAGTATATTTGTTGTTCAACTGTGATAGAGTTGGGAACCTCACTCTGGTGTTCTCTTTACTGTTGTTTATTCAGTATGGCAGAAGCTAGAAGAGGAGAATGCTGATTTTTTCCGGGCCTATTACATAAGGCTGAAGTTAAAGAAGCAAATCCTTTTATTTAACCATTTTCTTGAGCATCAATATCATCTGATGAAATACCCTGTGCCTCCAAAAGTTCCTTTGGCTCCAATACAAAATGGGATCCATCCCATGCCCGGTAAGTTCTGACTAAATAAATAATGGATGCAAGCCTCTATCATTTTAGTTATATGATAAAGTGATCATGATACTCACCTAATCGCAGAGTCAAGATCAGCATGGAATAGCCACATATTGTTGAGAAATTTTATAAGTATTAATATTGCCATAGAATAGTTTTTGAACAGGATAAATTTCTGGGAAAATAGATGATCACATTCCTCTTTTCAAATTCTCAACATAAGGAAAAGGATCCCTGGGTTTCAAACACTTGTAGGGAATGGTTTGTAACTTTTCATATGATATGGTGTCTCTGTTTGTTTGACTACATATAGGAAGTTTGCAGTTCCTTTTTCAATTGGGAGAAGAGAATCAGTGAGAGGGATGTGGCATTGTAACTGTATCACAACTTTCCTTTGGGATCAGTATCTCTGAAGTAAAAAGTTGATGTAGGAGTTGTTATTATTTGGTTAGCATGTTTATGTCACTATCATGGTTGTTCAACTCCACTTCTTTGCAGTGCAGTTAACAACTTACCAATGGGATACCCTGTGCTGCAACAGCCTCCAATTCCAGCTACGGGGCAACCTCATCTTGACTCCATGGGCATATCTAGCTGTCATGTGGTCAATGGAGTCCCTGCACCCAGCAATTTTCAACCTATGTGCATGAATTCAGGGAACGAGTGAGAACTTAACCATCTTCGTTTTAATATATTATTAATTGTCTATTAGACTTACAGATACTTACTTACCGGTAATTTTGAAGGTGCCTTTCTTCTTTATTTTCCTGAGCACATCCTATATTTCTTTCTAAACAGCTTGCCTAATTAACAATTTGATTACTTGCAATGTAATTATGTGTCGCTTTGTTTCACTTTTTTTGGTTGAAATGTTCAGGAACTGCTTGATCACATTTGCAACACATCAATGATTGGGTTAAGGTTATATCATGCTATTGTACACCACCTCTGTTCAATTAAACCATATTCCTAAACTGTTTTAGGTTAGCGAAATGAATAATTTGTACAAACACCCTTCTTAAAGAATGGTTGGACATTAAGTACTCGTCACATTTTTTTTAGCTTTACTCCTCTTCTTATGTCTTATTTTTGGCTTTCAAAATTTTTTATTTCTGGTTAAGTATTTTGTTCCAGAGAAGTTAAGCTAATGGTAACTGGTTTTCTTCGTATTGTAGCATGGTGATGGAAAACAATGCCACTAATGTAACACCTGCAGTTCCTCCAACCACTACCATGTCATCTATGTCAGAGATGCCTGTGAGTCCTACATCAGTGGCGTCCAGTGGGAATTTCCCCTTCACTGCGTCAGACATGTCAGGGATGGGAGTAGACACTTCAGTACTGGATTCAGCCTTCACAACTGATGTTGCAAGTTCAGTAGGATTGCAGCTGGGACCTGATAATGGAGCTGGGAATTCTAGAGATTCCCTTAGATCACTTGATCAGATTCAGTGGAATTTTAGCCTCACAGATCTGACAGCAGACTTGTCAAACTTGGGAGGTATGTTGTGGCTATGAGAACCACTCTAAGATATTCAGTTAAAATTTTATTGAAGTTGTTTGTCATCTCTATCTCTCACACACACATCTCAAGACTCATGCTTTTGTATTTGCCTTTCGAATTTTTGCTCTTAATAATTTATGCATTGCTTCGTTGTTGGCCTTGGAAACCCTTATTCTAGGAACCTTACATATTTGTTATTTGATCATTCTTTTTTATTGCTATTCTTTATGGAGCTTGTTCTCATAAAATGTGGCCGTTGGAATTGTTACAGATTTAGGAGCCCTTGGGAACTATTCTGGTTCTCCTTTTCTTCCTTCTGATTCAGAAATTTTGCTTGATTCTCCGGAGCAAGAGGATATAGGTAATGAGGTCGCATAATGCTATTTACCTTGATGCCTATTAGAATCATTAGAGGATGTTGAGTAGCTTAGAATGTTATTTTCAAAAAAAGAAAAGAAAAAAGGAGTAGCGTAGAAGGTTAGAAAACATGGTGATACCTGTTCTATCTATTAACAGAAATGGGATGCTTTATAATTGGCATCAAAAATGATTTTACCAGACCTTCCATGCCATTCATTATGGTTGACTTTATATCCACATGTAATTAAAATCACAGAGTAGGGCTTGTGAATTATAGTACTAAGTGGGCAAATTGCATCAATGTGACATTTTGAAATACTAAGCTTGTTGATATTTCCGCCATTCAAATAAACTCTGTATGCCTTGTGTTTTTGACCGTACACTGATAGATCTATCTTGTTTCAGTGGAGGAATTTTTTGTTGATTCTGTCCCTGGGCAGCCATGCTCTCAGTCCGATGAGGAGAAATCGTAGATCAAGGTGAGTATTGTACCTTACCTTCTTAAAATTGTTAGGATAGGATAGAGTAAGATCAATAAGAACAGCATTTGACATCTATTCAGTAGGCATTTTGAATTGTTAACAAATTTGAACATTTTAGCAGTGTAATTTTGGTTTTAGCTTGATCAATCAATAGCAGTAAGCAAACAGGAAAGCAGCCAAGTTCTCCTTAGTTGTAAGTTTTCAGATTGTTGATATGAGACCTTATTTTTATTTGGAGAACCTGAGGACCATTTGTTCGTAATCTTTTGTTTTCTAACGACGAGGGAATCATTGCAATCTTTTCCCCATCCCACCTGAACTCTTTGACGAGGCAATCAATCGAGCTCATTCTGAAAACGGAATAAATTCTGTTATTGATGGTTGAAAGCTGAGACAACCTTACTCTGTTCTATGAGTTTACATGCGAATAAAAGAAATACAGGAACCGACTCAAGAAAGCTCTGATGTCTCCCTTTTCTAATGGGAAATACTATTTAAAATAATTTGCTAGCTTCAGGACACGCCTCGTCTTTAATACCTGATGGACGATGCACTGGTAGTGATTCTCACATGTGGATGAGGTATCTGTGTGACGGTTAGTTGATTTACCATAATGCCTGCTGACTCAGCATATGGGATAACATCATCAAACCAAACTTAACTGGAGACTTTGTATGATCAGATTGCCTAGTTTTGACAGCCGAGTCAAATCTCATCCAGCAGGTCAATAGTTTTGTTTGTGGTTAGTTTCCGAAACGTTGAATGTCTTGACCATAAAATTATCAATCAGGGAGCTATTCCTCATCTAGACGGGCGCTTTTTTCTCTAAATTGCTTAAAACGAGTTGCCAATTATAAAGTTTTTCAGTATCCAAGTTCTCATTTATCAAATTGGAATGCTTTGAAAATAGTACATTTAAACGGTGAATGTTCAACGTTTTGATCTGTTAAGTTCAAAACTTTTTAGTGCATTAATTGATAGATTTTTCTACAGTTGACAAGGTCGTAGGAAATTTGTCCTAAATTTGAATGCCAATCCTCTGCATGATTTGCTAACATGATGCCAGAGGTACGTTCTCGATGATGCAACCAAATAATTGCAATGCTTTGGCACATATAATAAAATTAAATATTACAGTATATACATATTATATAAAAAATACAATGCATATATAGTTTAAATATACAATTAGATAATATACCTTTGACCACAAAATGCAACCCTCATCGAGCAGTCTAAACCTAATTACCACTTGTAGTATTCTTTTATATAAAAATAAATAGGAAATTAAATAAAAACTCAAAGATGGCATTAGAAAAAATGTACAACTGCAAGCCCACAAGGCCCACAACAGCTGAGCAAATTCATTGTTAAAAAGTTAATTGAAAAAAAAAAAGCAATACCAACAATATTAGACTATTGGTTGATGTCGTCCTGTCTGCTTCAATGTAAAGGGTAATACTTTCTTCATGTGGGCTCTTTAAATAGAGTTGTCTAGAGATCGGTTTGGACTATGGGTTTTCTTTGCCGAGTTTGTCTTATTTGTTCATTTAATTATTAAAGTAAATAAAAAAAAATAATAATAGTATATAATATATATATATATATCTCAAACCGAGTTGAGACCTATAACTACCGGTAAATTGGACCGTAGTTTCTTTTACACTTGAAGCGAAGGAGGGGAAAGATTAGAAATATTAGATATATGTCCATTTGGGTGTTAATAATTAAAGTCAATAAGCGCGGGAGGTGTCAACTCTGACGCGATAGTACGTTATTGACTTTTGTACGATATTTTTACTATTGCTATTAATCATTAATTATTTAATTATAAATATTTTCCAGTATGCCTGAGCAAGAAAGTAGAAAGCATGATTAACAAACTTGTCTCCCTACTTATTTAAAAACTACAAAACCAACAAGAAAAATTTAATGATTGATAGCTTGTGTCAAACTGTGACTAAATTTTCTTTTTAGCCCCTAATTTTTTATTTTTAGCAATTAAGCTATCAAATTTTCATTTGATTTGGTCCGATTACTTGTGTTCGCATTTTTCGTCCAAATTTAACTTAGACATCAAAATAAAAGGTTGATAGCTTAATTGCTATAATTAAAGGAATAGTTGTAGAGCTTATTTTTGTTTTATATCAATTTTCATAATTAATATTGATATATATATATAATACTCATATTTCTTATTATTTTTATATTCATGTAACATTTCATGCGTGTAAAGGTAACTAATGGCCCCCTAATTTGTACTATTCTAGTGGTAAGACTTCAAAATTGGAAACTATAACCATAAACAATATAAAAACAAATGACTTTGACATATTGGGGTCTATAATCAACTTGTTAAAATAATTTTTAATTAATCATACTTCTACATTTTTTTAAAAGTTGACAATTTGACTTCATCCAAATATTTAATTTAAGACATAATACTTAAATGAATTCTTGAATTATTCGAGAAAATTTAAATAAAATTTTATTATTATATTACGTTTAATCAAGTTATTTTATTTTTATTTTTAACCAATTAGATTTTTATAATTAAAAATTGATTAATTGTAATTAATTAAATTATCACTTGTTAATTTATATTACATGAAGTTTAAAAAATTTTATTTCACGTGATGTTGGCATGTCAAACAATTAGTAATAGAATATGTTGATGTGATATGATAATATAATTATATTATATTTTTTACTTTAATTTCATGTTAGCATCACATGGACGTAAAATGATAAATAATAATTTATCGATCATTTATCATAAAAATTTATTTGATTTAAAATAAAAATATAAAAATTTAATTAAACATAATAAAATAATAAAAATATTTTAAATAATTAAAAAAAATTAAAGTATTATATCTTAAATTTAATGGATCATAGCACTCAAGTATTTAACTCATTGATTAATATATAATTTTTTTATCTTAAATATAGAATTCAAATCACTCCTCTCTCAATTATAAAAAATAAAAATAAAAGATCATTCTTCGGATAACCAAAAGAAACTGGGCAATTTGAGTGGATAAAATCATTAAGCAATTTCCATTTTCTGTCCTGTAATGGGCCCCGAAAGCTACTCCAACAAAACAATTTCTCGGAGGCTCCCTTGAAGGGACCTTGGGCTTGACTCTTCTATCCCCCTGTAGTCTGGAGACTCTGTCTTCCTTCTTTGTTTTTATATATACTAGACTATGGCCGTGCGTTGCACGCGGGCTTCTTTTTATATGTTTTTTATTTCTCTTTTGACTTTTTTTTTTCTTATAACTCCACGTGACTAAATGAGAAAACCCTTTGATCTTGCTTTTTGTAGATTTCCTCTCTTTTAATTTTTATATATATTTCCCTCTCTTTTAAGTCTTTCGTCCCTGTTTCCTTTGTTTTTCTCTTTGGAAATGGAAAACAAACGCAGACAATAACTGCCATGAGCGACTCCCTCCACGAACTTTCTTTTTCCTTTTTCTAAAAGGGCTGCCCCTTAACGAAACTACTCCTTAATTCCGTTGTTTTAGACCCTCTCTCTCCTTACTGATAATCGTTTTTATGTCTTTGTGAGACCACAAACAAAACGGCTGCTGCTCTGTGTTTTTTTTCCTCTGTTCCTGGTTTAGTTGGTCTGAAAGTCTCTGAACTTGGAAGCTTTTGATCCAGGGAATTATTACAGTTTACAGACCCCTCTTCATAAATGAAAAGAACCTTAATCCTTCTTGAGCCTGGACTTTGTTAAGGTGAGTCTTTCATTGTTTTCTTTTTTTTTTTGAGCGGAAAGCAAAGTAACAACGACCGTTGTTGTTACTCTTTTTGGTCTCTCTATGAAAGATTGATGATCTTTGTTTTCGTGGTCTTATTGGGTTTTCAAGTTTTCCTCAATTTTTTTTTGAAGAAACATGAAAATAGTTTTATTTTTTATGTAACTTATTTATACTGAACGTATAATTAATGCCTATGGTTTTGATTTCTGCAACTTATACGTTCTTCCTGTGAAAATGCTAAAGGAGAAAAGAGAGAACAAAATTAAAAAAAAAAGACCATAGTGTTAACGTCGTTTACACGCTGACCAAAAAGACAAAAAAATTGTGTTAGGTGCATGGTAGATAACGACCGTGGCATAAGGTGAAGTTTATGGTCTTACTTAAATGATTTTCTAGATGAACCATTCCTTACTCAATACAGACGAAAACTTACTTTTCGTTATAAGGCTTGCCATGCATTTATTAGTCTTATTTATCTTCTAAGTTATTAAGTTGGTTTCATTTCTTGTTTGAGGGGATTGCTAATACGAATTTGGCAGGGCCTGGATTTTAAAAGGAGTTGGACAACTCTCAAGGTTGAACCCTTTTTGGCATTTGAAACTATCAGAGAACTTGGCTGAAGTCATGAATTTCCGGCGAGACAAATTTGTAAGGTTGGTCTTTGTAATAATGCCTAAACAGTTTCCATTTTGTTCGGTGCAATTCTAAGTATATAAGCCAACCTTAGCATGAAGTCATGAACAGTAGTCAACTGTAACGCTTGTTTGGGAAACTGTTGGTAATTGTTCACAATGCAAGTAGGTCAATTACATGGATGCTAGGCACTAGAATGAAAGCAGGGTAATTACTTGCATTAACTATTAGAAGAAAAGTTTATAGGCTGGTCTTGATTGTCACTTTTTCTTGAATACTCTCCTGGGGATTTGATAAGGAAGCAGTCTGATTTTGTTTTCATTGAGACTATGGTTTTTATGATATCTAATTGGATTGATTTGATTCTACTCAGGTTTCAAGATTGGAGTTCAGATGATGGATCATTTGCAGAGAAAGTTAGACCATCATTCAATGCTGTTATGGGCGGTCTCCGGAGAGGATTTGAGAAAGGTTTTGAAAGGATTAGAAGCTTGAAGAAACCGATAAGCTTTCGTTCTTGGGGTAATAAACCAACAAAAAAGAGGGCATTGGGTTCCAGGAAGAGTATTCTTAATCCACAGGGGCAATTTCTTCAGAACTGGAATAAAATATTTCTATTATCCTGTACAATTGCTCTGGCCCTGGATCCCTTGTTTTTTTACATCCCCGTGATGGATGGTAAACGGAAATGCCTTAACTTAGATGAAAAATTGGAAATCACTGCTTGCGTCCTCCGAACATTCATGGATGCCTTCTATATACTTCACATAATCTTTCAATTCCGCACTGCGTTTATTGCCCCTTCTTCTCGGGTATTTGGTAGGGGTGAGTTGATTGAGGATCGTTGGGCCATAGCAAAGAGGTACTTGTCCAAGAACTTCATCATCGATATTCTGGCAATTCTTCCATTCCCACAGGTATTTAAATGCACTTTCTTGATCCAGCTTGAAGTTACACTTGCATTCTAAATCCATGACTTAATTCAATCATACCAAATGACAACAGGTAATTAAGCATTCACTTTGAAAGCTGATGTTCGTTCTGTTGTTTAACACTTGTGTTTGTTTTGCTAAGATGGTGATCCTAATCATAATTCCCACATTAAAAGGCCCGATTTCATTGGTCACGAAGGAGTGGTTGAAATACATTATTTTCTGCCAATATGTTCCAAGAATCCTTCGAATTTTCCCTCTTTACAAAGAAGTTACAAGAACTTCTGGCTTGCTTACTGAAACAGCATGGGCCGGAGCTGCTTTGAATCTCTTCCTCTACATGCTAGCCAGTCATGTAGGTTTAATTTGGTACAATGTATGAATCATTTATACATTATTCTGAGGAATTTTCTCATATTCTGATCTCTAATATAACATACCAGTTTGTTGGCGCCTTGTGGTACTTGATCTCAATAGAACGAGAAGACAGGTGCTGGCGCGATGCTACCCCCAGTGGTGAAAGAGTTGCATTGTATTGTGAAGACAATTCACCAATAAACTACGACTTAGTAAGATTGCTGAATACATCATGCCCTTTTACCAACCCTGATGACATAACGGATCCGAAGGTCTTCAACTTCGGGATATTCATCGATGCACTTGAGTCAGGTGTGGTGGAAACCTGGGATTTTCCAGAAAAATTCTTTTACTGCTTTTGGTGGGGTTTGCGGAATCTAAGGTTTGTAACAAACACGATAACCCTCTACCCTAGTTCTTTTTGAGTGACTCATTATTCGTTTGAATAGTTTGTTAACTTGGAGGTTACTTTTCCCTTTTACCTTCTTAGTTCTCTGGGCCAAAATCTCAAAACAAGCACTTTTGTTGGGGAGATAATCTTCGCTATCTTCATTTCCATTGCTGGACTGATTCTGTTTTCACTGCTTATTGGCAATATGCAGGTACTTCTTGATTCTTCTTCATTGGTACAATTTAATGTTGCCATTAATGATTAAACTCTTTCACAGTCCTCCCTCAACATCACTTGTTCTGTTTCCACAGAAATATCTGCAGTCGACAGGAGTCAGAATAGAGGAAATGAGAGTGAAAAGGCAAGATGCAGAACAATGGATGTCCCATCGAATGCTTCCTAAGAGCCTGAGGGAACGTATCAGGCGTTACGAACAGTATAAATGGCAAGAAACCAGAGGGGTTGTGGAAGAGACTCTGATTAATAACCTTCCTAAAGATCTCAAGAGGGATATAAAGAGGCATCTTTGCTTGGCTCTTCTCAAGAAAGTGAGTGCTTTCCAAAAAGCTTCAACCTTAATAAACTGTATTTTGTCAAAGATTAAGCTGTAGTTTCTTTCGATTCTTGCTTTAGGTGCCAATGTTTGAGAAAATGGATGAGCGACTATTAGATGCAATGTGTGATCGTCTCAAGCTGGCGCTTTACACTGACAAGAGCTACATTGTCCGTGAGGGGGATCCCGTAGAGGAGATGCTATTTATCATCCGAGGAAACCTAGTAAGTACGACCACCAATGGTGGAAGAACTGGCTTCTTCAATGCTGTTCATCTCAAGGCCGGTGACTTTTGTGGAGATGATCTTCTTACCTGGGCCTTGGATCTCCAGTCCTCTTCCAATCTACCTATCTCGACTAGAACCGTGCAGGCCCTGAAAGAAGTGGAAGCTTTTGCTTTAATGGCAGATGACTTGAAGTTTGTGGCCTCCCAGTTTCGACGCCTTCACAGCAAGCAGTTCCAGCACACTTTCAAGTAAGTCCAGAAACAAGTACTTATCTTTCACTGCCATCCGAAAACTTCCTTTTTCTTTCTTATTTATATCAAATGCTTCATTCTACCAGGTTCTACTCGGTGCAGTGGCAGACATGGGCAGCATCTTTTATTCAGGCAGCTTGGCGCCGGCACTGCAAGAGGAAGCTTGTTAAGTCCTTACGTGAAGCAGAGGATAAGCTGCAAGATGCTTTGGCAAAAGAGTCTGGAACCTCGCCAAGCCTTGGTGCCACTCTTTATGCATCAAAATTTGCTGCCAATGCATTACGAAACTTGAGGCACAGCAATTCACAAACTACCAGATTGCCTCAAAGATTACCACCGCTACTGCCTCAAAAGCCGGCAGAGCCTGATTTTGCTGCTGAAGATAGCTAAGTTTTGAGTTTTGATCTTATATTCCAGTAATTTTGGAAGAAATTACTGTTTCCAATGCATAAAGCTTCTTTAAAACAGATATACCCATAGATTTTCTTCATTTCAAAATTTTTCCTCAGGAAATTAAAGTTATTGTAAAGTTTTCTGTATGGTATGTATATGGTACAAGCCTGCTCAAAGTCAGTCCAGAAGTAGACAGTTTTACATACCAACAGCAACTTATCTATCCAAAATTTGAATGGGAACAGACACTCATGGTGAGACCACCTCTCGGAAAATCAACTGCCATGGACAGAGCTTGACCTGTGTACTTTTAAACCTACTGCATAAACTAGTGCAATTTATCTTCAAAACCTTGGGTCCAACCTAATGGAGGAATTGTTTGCATTTTGGAATCATGTATCCTCCTTAAATGCCAAACAACCACAAGTTTAAATGCTTAGGTAGGGGTCAAAATAGGGTTATTCCATATTGAAGGTAATAATTATTTAAATATAGATGATTTCATGAATAAATTATGATTTCCTTCTTCTCTAATTCTCTATGGCATGTCGACCCTTGAGATAGCCCCTCAAGAGCTTCTCAGACTGAAATATTCTCTAATCAAGTCAGCATGTCCTCGAAGCAAAAATGGAGCTACGTTTAAATTACGAAACCTGATTAACTCAATAATTCCATAGGCTGAAGAGGCAGAACGATACTTGGCCAAACAAATGAGCAAACTAGGGGTTCTAGCACAAGGAGTTCAGTTCTTGCTTTTCTTTCTTCCTCTCACTTGTTTTCCTTGACGTCTCTGACTAACTACTGAAGGAGGAACACTTCTCTCTGTGAACTTTGTTGTCTTAGGTGACGAAGATTCTGTTTTAACTGCAGTGTCCCTTTTCGGTGCTGATAACAAAGAAAATTCGGGTTGTGATGCAGTCTCAGCTGGTGTAGGTACATCAGGAAGGCCTAATAATTTCTTCACTTCTGGGGGTCTAATTACTGAATTAAGTAAAGACAAACAGTTGGATAGATGTAACTGAGCTCAATAGATCCCATGGAAAAAAAAAGAAAAATATTTTTTAAAGTTAAACTGCAATTCTTCATTGCATCATCTGACAAAACCAAATTCCCTGCATTCTAAGTCCAGGAAGCTGTCGAGATTAGTCCATTGAATAATGTAACAATCAAAGACATTCCTGTCTCTGAGATTGAAGGACTCACCTAAGCCATATGCAAGTGAAAACAGGTTGGAGGTGAACCAGTAACAGAACAATGCCTGTGAAGATGAAGTTTTATTCAATGAATATTTTATATACTTTCAATTCCAAACCTGCATGATGTGCAGTTGACCTCAACCAACGCAAAACAGTCACATACCCACAAGAAATAAACAAGTTACTAGTAATACTATCTTTTACCAGTGTTCCATATATAAGTATATATTTGTGTCCATTATATACTCTCCCAATCAAATTTCTTTAATTAGAGACAGGAACTTTTGGCAGATCCCTATCCCCCAAAATTGTAGTTGGAGTTAGAGGAGAATATCAAGGCTAAGAGTTTCTGCTGCTTTACTCAATAAACATGAGATTGATGATGGAAGTAATACTTTCTTTTGGTTTGACAATTGGCATCCATGTGGCCCTTTCTTGCAATATTCTTCTCAGATTATGATGATTTCTGGACTTCACAAACAGGTGTAAGTGGCTGCTGTTGTTAATGACAATGAATGGCACTGGCCTCAGTCTAGATCTCAGGCCTTTTTTGACATTAAATCAGCTGTAGATGGCACTATAGTCGCCAACTACAAAAGTTGATTCTCTCGTTTGGCTCCCTAGCGGATCTAGTAAATGTAAAGTGATTGACACATGGAATTTTCTCATGCACACGCAAGCTAAGGTTGCCTGACACAACTGACATGATAAATCCTTTACACACTCCTAAACATGCTTTAATAGCGTGGCTTTGTATACTTAACAAACTCCCCACTTTGTTAAGGATGCGAAATTCGGGAATTGCTTTCAAGTCTTATTCTTGTTATTTCTTTGGTAATGCTGATGAGTCTAGGGATCACATCTTCTTTACAAGTACTTCTACTAAGGAAGTCTAGACAGCTATCTTACAGAGGTCACAGGTTCAAGGAGCAGCTGGAAATTGGGATTTTGAGTTGCAACAGGCTATAGTGAATCTGAATGGACAGTCTTCAGCAATACAGGTTTTCAACTTGGCATGGTCTGCTTATATCTACACTATTTGGAGAGAGTATAAATGTAGAAAACATGGTACTTCACCTAGTTCTATCAGCAGACTAGTGTTTTGGAGGTTGTTTGTTTAAGAATTTATGGCCAGCCTGCTTACTATCTTCAACAAATTCTGATTTTTATCATCAGGGGGGATTTTGATAATATCATAATCCTTTCTTTTGTTTGTATGTATTAAGTTGCAAGCATTGTTACCTTGTAGCAGGATTTCTCCTGCTCCTTTGGATATATAAAATTGTTACTTATCCAAAAAAGAAATTCTTTTGAGAAACTTCGAAATACCCATCAATAATGGTCTCAATTTTAACTTCCCTATTAACCACCAAGAAGATTCAAGACTTCAAATTCAACACACCTGTTTCTAGGCTATGTTGTTTGGGATGTCTTTGAAAGGAAATGATTGTATAAATTCAAATTACTTATTTATTGGGAACTGCTTATCTAGAAGAGAAAATTTTGATTCCACATGGCACTAACAGATTGTCTAAATAGCTCTACTGAAAGCATGTTCAACCATATATAAATACGCCAAGTTATCCACTTGCTGCAACCCAAGACATGATTTGACAAAGTGTGAGAGCAAGATGGATTATGGAAAATGCAAACAGGCAGGGAGGTTAATAAAAGATATAAACATAATGAAGCACAAAAATATGGAATTAACTTATTGTAGATCCTTCATTTTATGCACATTGATTATGATAGTTTATGTACCTTAGGAAAAGTCACCATCACTGGGATTGATACAGCAACAAAAATTCTTAAAAACTTTTTCATGTTGCCAGCTACTGGGTTCCCTTCCACCCCCCTCTCCCTCCCCCCCCAACCCCCTGCATATTGCACTGAGGAAAGTCAAGGGTTAAGGGTTAATATGACACAATCTACAAGAAACATTACAATCACATGGCAGAAAGTGAAAATTAATGAGACTCAAAATTCCACATTACAAAGTTGCAGTGCCTCATCTGAGGAAACAAAATCCTACCTCCACTGTAATCCAAGAAGTCAATGCTGTAAGAACAGGTAAGATGAATAAGCTATCTGGAGTTGTGAGATCAACAAACCACAGTGCTCTGCCACTTTTGAATGATGGAACTTTTTCAGCCATGTTTCTAATCTATATACATCAATGTCAGTGAATAGAAAATCAGTCATAAATATTACTTTCTAGCAAGGAGAAAGCTGATGAACTTGGGAGCTTGAACAAAAAGTTAGATTGGATAATAAAACAAATTAGATTTATATCTTACAGCCATGAAAAAGCTGAAGAAGATTGGACCTTGAATGATAAGTCCTTTGAATGGAGTAAACGGAGTGACTCCATACCTAAGAATTCAAATCATAATAAGAGAAAAAAATGAAAATTACAATATCAATGTGTTGAAAGGAGACAATCAGCATGCAGAACTTACTGCAGGATCCAGTAGACAAGAATAAAAGGCGGACTTTCATAAATGCAGCAAATATATACCTTCGATGTTATCCCTGTCAGACACACTGAATTGTTAATTACTCATCAAATAGGGCCTTCCCTCGTTTCAGGCCTTCAGCTGAAGCCTCATGATCCACAGCCTGGAAGACAACATGTACTAATAACCTGTAAGCAACAGTTCCTAATGATCTTTAATCTGCTATCTTATTTAATAAGAAATAGTAGAATCAAAACATTTTGCATGCATGGTGGGCCATATGATTGCCTTGTAAAGAGGTGAACTCGAAAACATCATTAAGAAAAGCATCTATGGGAGTTATGTAGTCCAAAGAAAAGGTGTCCCTGACACAACAGGCTAAATAAATTAAAATCTCACCTTATCCTGCATCTGTTGCCTTAATTCCTCTAAACGTGGCCTCATCAACTGTATGACACTAAAATAAATCAATAAAATGGCATACAATGTGGATGACAATTATTTAACAGAATGCAAATCAATAAAACAAATTGTATGTGAACAAGAAGAAAAAAATGGTGAATGAAAATCTGGAGACAACTGAGACCTGAACCGAGGAGCCAAATTAAATAGTTTGCTTACAAGGTTGACCTTTTCATGTCAGTATAATATTAAATTCACATCATTTCCAGGAGTTCTTACCCATTAAATTTTCATCTAAACTTAAGCATTCACAAGTGTTTCAATTGTAAGCCAAGTATTATGGAAAAATTGATTTTCAAAAAAAAAAAGTATTATAGAAAAATTTATTAAGGCATGACAGTCACTAAAAGGAAGAAGGCAATGCTCCCCCAACCCACCCCACCCCACCTCCGCGCCGCCCCCCCCCCCCAAAAAAAAAAAAGAATGAAAGAAAGAAGAAAAATGGAAAACTAACATTAAGTTTTGAAGAAGCCTTGAGTTGGTTTATAAGAAATGGATCTGTAGCCCCTCGGATCAGCAAAGTTGTTAAAGCTATAGTTGCCCACCTGGAAGCCATAAACATTTACTTCCAATAATAAACCAATGCACGTGTCCTACTGCTAAACCCAAGCATCACAAAGCA
Organism: Theobroma cacao; assembly: GCF_000208745.1. NCBI lineage: Eukaryota > Viridiplantae > Streptophyta > Magnoliopsida > Malvales > Malvaceae > Theobroma > Theobroma cacao. The sequence goes on along the minus strand of NC_030850.1, from coordinate 33,750,925 downwards.
ACAATGACCAAATGTGCATTTCATCCTTTCCGGAATCTCTATGACATGAATAGCTGCCAATGTCTAAGCCAAGCTTTTTCGCAATGAAGAGATATCTTTCAAATCCCACATAGACAGAACTCCCCCTAACAACCACCACCCACCACACACCCNACACAAACCCCACCCCCCCCCCCCCGGAAAAAAAAATAATAATAATGACTCAATAACTCGTAGGAAATACAAATAAACGCCGATACCATTTTAGCCCAGTCTAAGAGTGCACAGTATCCATCAAGTACCGCAAGGCAACAACAGGATAAGAAGAATCTGCAGCTGCAACAGCCACCATACTCATTCCAGGGGCTTGGGAGGTCAGTGCATCCACAGTCCTCCCTCTGACAGCCTCCGCAACGTAACCAACATCATCAATCCTCTCGGATCCTTCTCCAGTTGTGCTAGACATAAATCTACATGAGGGCAATCCATCTCCAATCGGCTGAGGAAATAATGAAGATGTCCTGTCTTGAGATAGAGAACAACCAAGGCCATTGATTGCATTGGATGAACCTTGAAACAAAATTTTACGAATGGCAGACAGCGATTGACTTAAATTTAGAGGGTGGGATTTAGAATTATTATCATTGTTAGTATGTAGGATATGGCTAAATGATGGGTTCAAGCGTCTACTAAGAAGGGTAGCTCTTGAGGAGATGCTACCCCTAAAAGCCATCTCTAAAAGGCAATTTATGCTCAGAAAACAAAAAAGAATATGTAAATTCCAAATGGAAATTGCAAGCTAAGTGCAAACTTAACAACTAAATGACACGAAATAATCAGAAGTGTAGATGATCAAACTGAGAATGTGCGATCACAAAAGAAAGGACCCTGCTTTAAGCTTTGAAGCTCGTTGCTTCATTTAGAAATTTAAAAAAGAAAAACCCAAAACTATTAATGAAACAATTAACCCTCGAATTCCCAGAACCCTAGTAAATTGAAGAGAAAAAAATAAAAAAGAAAAAAAGAGCAGTGAGAAAGCATAATTTCACTATCTTTTTGGTGGCTAAGAAAATCGAAGAAAACAAGATTTTTTTTTAAAAAAAAAGCATCTTTTCATTGTTCGTGTCGTTTCGGATTCAAAATGACGTTAAATTCAACTAAAGTATGCAAAATGATCGGCTGCTTTCCACTACTTTTCCATTTACCCACGGCCTCAAATGACATAAAAAATCGTAAAGACTAGTATTTTTCCACTACTTTCTTACGTTTTCCTACTAACCAATCAACCAGAGGTATAACGAGAACCAACCACAGTAACTCTTTTCTGCTTCCCGGATGAGTGAGCTCTGTCTCTTGTCAACTTCTGTGGAGTTTCATTTTTCGGCATTCAATTCAAGCCATCCCCCAGGCACCGTTTTGACAGACAAATTTTTAAATTTTTTCCATCGTGTGTAAAACATTTTTGCCTTCTTAATGGGCCTTTGGGCTTTGGGTTCCTTTCCCTTTAATCAGAATTTTCTCCTTGGTTAGTGGTTATTACATCTGTCTTCTACAATTTGGGCTTTTGAGCCCATAGGAAAGTAAACGATCCATGGTTCACCACTCCACTGCACGGATTATTTTTCCTCTGTTTTTCTTGATTTTAAGCAGTATCCTCTTTAAGTGGCTAAAAAGATACCAAACACCTTCACAAGTCTAGATGTAATGCTTTTGCCGCTTGAGAGTTGAAAATACCTCTCCTTTTATTTAGTATGATTAACTATAATGATTTATTATCACTAAACTTTTTAGATATTTAATAAAATAAATAATTTAAATATATTTAATGAATAAGACGCTCACAAAAATATATAATTAAGATTTATTATTCATTAACGTACGAAGTATGTTGAATAACATACTACAAAGTTAATCCATTCATCTAGATACAATTTATTTGGTATACTCTTATTTTGACATTTCCAGCTCTAACTCTTTGCTAGCGTGGCAACTCAAAGACTTTTTGGCATGATACTAGAGACAGCCCTGCAAGCAAAAACTTTAAATCAATGAAATGTTCATAAAATGAAAGATGGAGAAATTAAGGAAGAGATGAGTACTTGGAACAATCTGTTTTGTCATTAATTGGAGGAATATTAATATCGACATTGCATTTCTTGGCAATTAGAGGGACTCGGGAGGCGTCATAAGAGCCAACTTTTCCTAATGCTGTTTTAAGGCACTCGCAGATTGCTTGTCGATCATTTTTGGTCCTTGCTTCTTTAGCGAGGTCTCTAGCACCATCACAACATGCCTGGGATGGGTCTGCACCACCTTTGCCTTTCAGGAAGTTGAGGCACGGGGCTACTGCTTTGGTAACATCAGCGCATGAAGGTGCAAGTAGTGAAGTTTCTGCAGTAGCCAAGGCTGATAACATAAGTAAAACAAGCATGGCCAGAAAGTTGATTGAGACAGCCATGGTGGTCTATGAGTTTATTCCTAAATGTGTTTCTCCTGCTCTTTGAAGGATGAGGATGTAAAGCATATATAGTGCCTTTACAGCAGTTGGTTTGGGTAAACTTTCATAGTTTGTTGCCATGCAACTCGCATGAGTTTGGAGCTGATGCCTGTTCCTTGACCTACTAGAATAAGCAACGAAGTCACGTGAATAGGCCCCGCACTTTACTATCATTGTTTCAACCTCCAGTTCCTCTTCAAGCCCGAAATTATTATTTCTTTTTTGGCCAAGACTAAATGAAATAATTAATTAGTTGGTAAAAATAATCTATTAAAAATATCACTATGACTTTTATTTGTCCTTGCAAAGTTCAATTATCTTTATTATCCAATACCGTCATATATAGTAAACTCCTCAGATTGATGGAGTAAGGATGACGCATGAAACAACTTTTAAGGTCCAGCTAATAGTCCAGTTTCGTACTATCGTCCCCTTTAACCCATTCAATGGAGAATGCCAAGATCAGTTGAACACAAAGAAAACATGGAAACTTTATGTTCAGACTAAGATCGTGTAGACAGGACCATTGCACGTCACCTTTAAAATATTTCAAACTATGAATTACAGAACAAAATCTTTAAAGCACCAAATGTGTTCTATCATACAAGTAATGCTGCAAGTTCACGAAACTGATCCGTGCGTCTAACCCTATTTACATAATGGTATGTAAAATGTACTCCACTATCTTGAATTTGATGGCTTTCGAGCTACATATTTGGGATCAGGACCACGTTTTGCATATAAAGAGCCCGCAGCTGAAACTTCAGTAGCCGAAGAAACTATGGCAGACAGGGGCTGGAAATTGGTGCTTCCAATAAACCAGTAGAGAGCCCACTTCAGATTGCAGAGGGTATACTTCAGAGCTTTGGTCCAATTCTCTTGCTTATTGAAGCTTTGTGTGATGGAGTAGTTTTCCACTCTGTCATTCTCGATCCTGTAAGATGCGATGACTTAAGAAAACGAAGCGAAAAGGGAAATATGTTCACACAATATACTCAGAGTTTGGATCTACTCTATCTATTTAAAACCACCAAAATAGCATTGATATTCAGATATGTAAAAGACTAAAAAGTACTATTCTGCACAGAAAAGAAATCTCACTTATAGGGCAAGTTGAAGCGTTTCTCAGGTGGAATGTTGTTTTCTTGATCCTTGGAATTTGCAAACTCAGCAAAGTCCTTAAGGCATGTCAAGAATAGTGTCATTGCTTTGTCATACCTTGTACTCCAGAACAAGTTCACTGGACCAAACCTAAAGACATTTATGTCAATTGAAACACTGCAAGCAACTCCAAACATACAACAAGCAAGATCCATTGAAACATTTAAAGAGGACATTTCCCAGGATTGCTAATGCATCAGTTATATGTTGAAAACAATACATTAGAATACCAATGACAACCATGTAGGCATTTAAGCATTTTCTATTGAATGAATCAAATAATATCAGATCAAACCCACCTTTATGCATTATGTAATATGAGAATACAGCTAGCCTTTCAGGTTTAAATGTTTGCATTTTAATATTCCTAATAAAATAATTTAGAAAATCCAAAGTTGATACTTACAACTCATATGTATTGTTGTTGCTGTCCTTTATCCGAGGGTAGCTTCCCATGGGAATTATTTTTATCCGATAGCTGATTCACCAATTAAGGATACATCACATGTCTCTTTATGAACAGCTTTAAGCATGAAAGGTAACAAAGTTCCCCTGTAGATACTGCACATTTTAATTATTGTTTTACCTTACACCGGCAGAATACATACATACAGATGACAGCATAAGAAAAAAAAAGTTGACCATATTCAACTTCAACAATTACACACACACAAATGTAAATATGACTTTTTGTGAAAGTACTCCATAGAGTAACACTCATTAGAAAGGATACTGAAACTTTGGCCAGAAGTATTGACACATTGTATGAAGAAGGAGGCAAGCTTGGCCCCAGGCAGCATTTATTTCATCCCACTCAACCTAAACCAATAGCACCAAATATCAGCCACTATTAATTATCAACATAAACAATTTTCTATATGGAAAATGATGCCAATTTTCTTACTGGAATTTTAGGCAGTCGTCCAAGACGAAAATTGTTTATAGTTCCAAATTCTCCATCATGCCAGATTGGGAAAGCATCATTGAGCACGTTAGTTCGCTTTAACAACTCTAAATGTGCTTGTGAAACTTCAGTCTTCGCCAAAATTGCATCTCTCTCTTCCTGTTAAGCAGAAACATTTTGTTCATGTAAGAAGGCAGCAAAAGAGTGTTTTTAGTTATTTTAAGGAAACAATTGTTTGCAACTATCTCTCCAATTTACTGCTTACAGCTATTTCAATAACACTTTAGTGTAGACAAAAATTTGATCCAATAGCATATCATTCAAAAACAACATTAGTAACATTGACATTTGAGAAACATTTTTGAAGCATAAGAAATTTCTGAGCCATTTTGGACTGCTTCATTGACTAATAGTACATCAAAGAAAAAAAATTCAAGAGAAGGCATCTACACCAAACCTGATGTGCAATTAATTGAAACTGAAAGTTGTTAAACTCCTGCCAATACCTGTGACACATTGATTTCAACAAACATAAGGAGATAATACGTTAAAATTGCCAGCTATATACAATTCAAAGTGTGCTCTGCATTCTGGTTTAAGAAATAGTGGGGTTGCAGAGGGAGGACAAAGGAAAAATAGTGAAAAAAAGGCATTGTACCTTACAATTTTATCTGAGAATGCATATGAAGGATATAGAAATAGAAGAAGAAACTTACCTCTCCTCCAATTCTTTGACACGGTTTGATTTTTGCTCTAATTCTTTTAGTTCAGCATTTACTACGGCATTCTGTTTTTCTATTTCTTCAATTGCTGCTTCAAGTTTTCTTTCTTCTTCCTCAATCTTGCAGAATGAACAGATAATCAAATATGCCTTTAACTCCGAAAATCATTCAAAAATTCACTGGATGCTTATATTAATTATAAGGACTGATTACTTAGTAGTATCCTGATTTAAAATCCATTAGTCCTTCAGTAGTGTACTGCAGGTTAACTTATGGAAAAGTTTTTTTTTTTTTATAAAAACAGAAAAGTTCTAATATAAGGAAATGGTTAATCAACCATGCATTTCCAAAATTTGCAGAGATTTTTTTGCACATTGATCATAGCAGTTGATAGTTAGACTGAATTGATACCCTGTTTTAAAACCAAAAATTTATTCACATTTGTGAATGAAACCCTCCATCGTTCAAATGTGGAACTAAAACCTGAAGCGTCCAAACATCAACAAAGATTAAAAGCCCTCAATGATTCCCTTAGTAGATTAAGCACTACCATAAGAACCAAAATTTTACTGTTTTATAAACAAGTTTACTCAGAAGCTGCCAAACAATTACCTTTAATTTCTCCTTACGAAAATCAGCCTCACTGAGAATTTCTTGCGGCTCCCCCTCCAAGCGCTGAAGACAGGCTTCATATGCTTCAATGTCCCTAGTCACATCCCCAACCTCCTTGTCAAGTTTGTCAGACAACACCCTCATGCATTCAAGGCATAATGGTTGCTCAACCTAAAAACGCCCAAGAAAGTGGAATCAAATTTAGATACTCTATACAACAATGAAGCACTGAATAAAAATGCCAGAAAATAAGCGATACCTGTGTCTGAGTCGTGGCAATCTCAAATGCACGTTTCAGGACAGTAATAGTCGAGTGAAATCCAGAGTTGTTCGGCTGCAAAGGACTGTTTGGTCCACCTTCTGACAATGGTAAATGTGCCCCACCTCCATCAGAAGCAGACTCCGACTTATACACCACCACAAATGATTCTTCCATAGCCTTCCCAGGGTGGCCAGCATCAGGCTGTCCAGGCCCACCACGAGGACGGGGAGGGATCCCTTGTGCTTGGGGCTTTTGCTTTGGCAGCACAACAAAAGAGTTGTCCATACGAGTTGAACCCAGCACACTGCTAGCTCCATGAGTTAAAGACCCCTGCATTGCTGCATTTTCGTTCATAGAGACCAAATTTTTTAGCACAAAACAGCTTTAAATATTGCAATTATAGACTGGTTTAGCAGCCAAAATTTGTTTAAAAAATTTAATAATCCGCAAAGTTGGTCTTTATTCCAAGTCAAATTACATGCAGATAATAAACCAATCCCTAAGTTAGAAAATTTGCAACTTTACTCCAAACTTGATGTTTAAAAATACAGTATTTATTTATCAACTAATTAAAGGGGTCTCCTCAAACGTGAGGTGACATGCAGCATTCCAAAAACTAATTAAAGGGACTAAAAAAATTAAATCCAACAATCCAAGCAAGCAGAAATTAAAAAGAAAATTATTAAATTAAATTTGTTACAGATTGGAGAAACCCTAACCGGAGCGAGAGGAGTCGTTTGGGAACTTGTCGACGTATGAATCGACGCCGACCATGCAAAGGGAGTTGTGACAGTTCTGGCAGACCCATTTAGGGAGATTCGGATCCTCCGGGAAACTCCGACCTTTATCGGGTATATCTTCTTTCTTCATTTAGTTATTCGAATATTATGCAGAGGAGATTTTCGGGTCGCTTGCTTCTACGGTTGAGCCGTTGAGCTCTGTAGAAAGAAATCATAGCAGTTTTAGGACTTGCTTGTTTCGTGATTAAAACGACCAAATAAAAAGGACTATCAAACCCGGTGGAGTCGAGATGCTCCGGATCTGAACCCGATTATTTGATTTATCATAGTCTTTTAAATCCAAACCTTATTTATATATCATTGATAAAAAAAAAATTGTCAACGAAGGCTTTTTATATTTTTAATTTGAAATTTAATATAATGTTTGGAAATTCATATGGTTTAGTAAAACAGAAAATTTTTTACCAGCGATAAATAGTAAAATTTTTTTATTCTAATAGTTGCATAAAATTGGCATGTTGCATAATTAATTATAAGTAAATGTTTATCTAGATAAAAAATTAAAATACTTAGCGAATTGATATAAATTATTTTACAGAAATTTTGACAAAAGAAGTAGAAAATTTGGACATCTTATGTTCAACAATAAAATTAAACTCACAGATTTTTAATAAAGTTTAAACATATAAATAAAATTTAAAATGGTAAAAAGAGATTAAAAGAAAAAAAGAGAAAATATTATTAAAGAATAACCCGAAAAATTGACCCGGATACCCATTGAGAATGAGTGTGCAATAGCGGGACCCGCAAGCGGCAATTCACCGCCATTTCCCAAAATAACCCGATTAAAAAATTGATTAATCGGGATATTGCAGGGGTTCTTTATAATCAGGACCCGAACCCTAGGTTTTTTCTTTTCCCCTGATTCCGAAAATTCCCTTCAAACAGGACCCGGAAAATTTGAAATCTCCAAGCTCAAACATAACAGTAATGGAAGATCATCGAATCAATGGAGACAACAACAACAAGAACCCAAGGCAATTACAGCTCTTCGTTAAACTTCTCAATGGCGAAACCTTATCGCTCCAATTCCCGACCCCACAAGTCCAAGTCGGTTCCGTCAAGCACCGAATTCACCAAATTACCAAAATCCCAATCAATTTCCAGCGCCTGATCCGCGGCCATCAACTCAAGGACGATGCGGTGATATCCCACCCCAACGCCACCCTCAACCTATCCCTCCGTCTTCTTGGTGGCAAAGGAGGTTTCGGATCGCTGCTACGTGGCGCAGCCACAAAGGCCGGGCAAAAAAAGACGAGCAATTTCGAGGCGTGCCGGGACATGAGCGGAAGGAGGCTGAGGCATGTGAATGCGGAGAAGAGGTTGGAGGAGTGGAAGGCAGAGGAGGAGAATAGGAAGTTGGAGAAGATTGCGGAGGAGTTTATGAAGAAGAAGGCAAAAACTGGGAAAAAGGGGGTTGGAGATGGTGAGGCCGAGAAGTATGTCGCAAAATACAGGGAGGAGTCAGCGAGGTGCGTGGCGGTGGTTGAAGAGTCTGTTAGGGCAGCGTGCCGGAACCAAAAGCGGAAGGCTGTGCTAGGAGGAACTGACCCCAAAAGATTGAAAATTGGGTATGTTTTTGAGATCATTTAATTTGTTTGTTATGTTAAGATTGGTGTTAATATTTGGAATATTTATTTCTTTTTGTTTGCTTATTTTGAATAGGATGGGGAAGAGGAAATTGAATGAGAGTGATAGTGATGATAGCAGCGAGGATGAGGATGACGAGGAAAATGAGAAATCTGTAGTTTTGAACAATGGGAATCATTCAGATTCTAGTAAGGGAACTGAGGGGAGTTCTGATTCAGTTGCTGGGGGAAGACATGATGGAGATTTTTCCGGTGGAGTCTCAAGTGAGAGTGGTTCTGAGGAAGAGAAAGAGATTGTCCTGCAGCGAACTTCGGAATCTGGTGGGCAAGATGCTCCCAATGTAGTTAACAGCATGGTTGAAGTTGAACCAGAGGTTTATGAAGAGAAGACAGCACAGTGTGCAAATGCGGCCTGCATGGAGGCAGATGTGATTGCTGGAAGTGATGCCGTTCAACCTGAGATGGAGGAACATAATGGAACTAAAACTGAAGATCAGAAGGAAATAGTTAGTCAGCGTCTCAGTGTTCCAGTTTCAGTAAATGGAGGAGTTGAGAGCAAACTGATTGATGAAGTTAATTGTTTATCTAATGCGAAGTCAGAAGTTCATGAAGAAACAGTAGTTTCAGGTACTAATGTGGCAGAACCAGAAAAGCCATTGAACTTTGATGACTTCAATTCTCCGGAAGAGATGCAGGTATTTTTGGCTGCACACTTGAAGTTCTTTTCCTGTTTCCTCTTTGTGTGTAGGCTTAGTTCATTTTTGCCCTTCCTTCTTCATTCCTTTCTAGTTTATTAGACAGCGAATTTTGCTAACCTTTGATAATCATTTTATCATTTATGATTTTGGAACTTAAGCACCATTAAAGGTTGTAGATATAGATGATTTTAAGGAAAGTGTTTAGTAGCTAAATAATATGTGAAACTGTTTTGCTTTCTGTGCACTATGGCCCTTAGTACCCTCTCCCTTTAACATAGATCAATAGCATTAACTCATCTAGAAGGGGTTAAAAAAGTTGCAACTACTAGCCAACTTTATGATTGCCTACATGGATGAGATAGGATATTTCAGCAATAGCCTGTTGTTGCAATTCTATTGAATGCTTTTTTCTAGTCCAAGCTTAAATCTCGTCATAGTTCTTTGATGTTGTTTAGACTTTATCGTTGTGTGCTTTGTTAAAAAATAAACGCACCATACAAACTAGAATACTGAAGAAAAGATATCAGGAAGTGAATTTGAAACTGGCATCGAAAATTAAGTTGTCATAGTGATGCTATTGTTCTTAATAGTGCTTACTGTCATTGCTGTTTCAGCACTAACAATTTTATCGTTTCTATAGGTTCTTGGATTGGAGAGGTTGAAATCTGAACTGCAGGCGCGTGGGCTAAAATGTGGGGGTACTTTGCAAGAGCGAGCTGCCCGGCTTTTCCTGCTAAAATCCATTCCTTTGGATAAGCTTCCAAAGAAGTTGCTTGCAAAGAAATGAAAACCTATGTAGTAGACTTCATTTGACCTCGTAGTATCATGGAGGAGTCCTTTTTGTCAAATTATGAAATGTGTATATTTTTTAACTTCGTTCTGTCCTGTTTAAAAATGTATGACATGGTACTTGAATCCTGAAATCCTGTTACCTAAGGAAATCTTGACGGGCTCTTTGCTCTTATAATAAAATGGAACAAGAAATAGTTACGACTTTAAACATGCCTTGCCTAAACTAAAGTTTGAGATTTGTGGAATGATGATGTTCGTGATTTATGTTATAAAAAACCCATTCGTTTTATTCTCATTTGTCCTTTTGATAAAATGGAATATTTGAGGTTTTTTTTGTCTCAGTCATTGCTTCATGAGCTGATTTAATCATGGTTTAAGGGAAAAAATTTGCAGATTGCAGGCTTCTTTGACTCTCTTGAAGGGATAAAGAATAAGAGGTATGCCTATTGTAATCCCATACAAGAAGTGAGAAAAAAAATTGTAATATATCAAACAGTGTCAGTATGTGAACCAGCATGTACTGGGAATGGAGAGTATCGGCACACCGGGCATGTACTGTTCATTCGAAGCCACTCATCTATGCACTCTGCATGGAAGCAGTGATTGCATTCTGGTATGCACCTGATTGTATCTTCGCTAAGGTATTCAGACAAGCAAATGGGGCAAGTGCTGTCATTTGGGCCAGGGAGTCTCCGGCTCTCACCTAGCACCAACTTTTGATAGGATTCGATTGTGGACTGGTCCAGCCCTGTCACGACGAGCGTGGGTTGTGGTGTCACCGCAGAATGTCCGGTGTTCTGCTGTGTGGAATTGGCCCTGTTGCGACGGCGACTGTCGAGGCAGCACGCAAAGACGGCGATTCCTATTGCGCATGAGAGTACTGGTACAGCAATTGACAAGCAGATAATCCTGAAAACTTGAAGACCATTTCCCGATCTGCCTGAAATATGAGATCATGAGAAAAATTTTAATAACACGAGTTGCTATTCTGATGCTTAACTAAAATAGGAATCACTTCATTCCGCTCATCTACTTAAACAAAAAATCATATATTTTTACGAGTTCGATTATCTTGTGGAGTAAAATAGAAGCTACCCAGGCCTCCCGAAGAAGTAAATTTCTAATAGAGATCCTGTTTAGACTATGCTCTTCTTGATTCTCCTCCATCGCTCCCAACCATGGCGGATCAATGTTATTCTCTACAACATTTTAACTTATTACCATATGAACTCCTTGGGATACCCCAGGCGGTTCACACTTTAAATGACCCGGTTCCCAAAAATTTAATACGAATGGGAGATTTAATTACTGGCCATTTGCTGAAGCTCTTTCCATTTCTTTTTTAATAAATCCAAGGGAACTTGGAAACGTGATAAGCTTTCTACGAAGGGAAATGCGTTTGATAGAAGTTGAAGCTGGGGATGACCCCAGAAGCAGAATCGAGGGGCTTCCGACTTTTGGCTTTTACAAAAGCATAATAGAGATTAGCTAATTTAATACACATAACACACCACCTGGTTTGAACCGGTATTCTACGGGAGAACTGCCATCTTAGTTCTTCTATCTTAAGTTTTTCATTTCTAGTTGACATTGCAATAGTGGGTCATGCCTTATAATGTAACAACAATAACTAAATATATAAATCCGTCATCTTTAGCTAAAGTCAATAACACTGAAAACCCACTAGATTCGTACATGTCACTCATTCATCATTATTTTTATTTGTTTACTCCAAAACAATTCATTCTTGGCTTGGTGATTGGCCCATACTTTTTTTCACAAACTTTGCCAACCCCTCAGCTTCCGTCCCCAGTTCTCTTAACCCATTTTTTTTTCAAAAGATTATCCTGAGTTTCCTGACCCAGTCAATGAGTCCTTGAGTCATTCTTAGCCTAAGGGTGAAGTTTGGGGTTAAACAAGATATGTGATGTTAAAAATGGATATGCAAAATGATGATCAAGATTCAAGAAAGATAGATCCTTACCTGATTTAGGGAGATGGAAACAGTCAACTTCTTCACTACCGATGCTCTTGAAGCCGCAGATGCCGCCTTCTGACTCACAATCTCCGCATTGAGGTGCATGCCATGTTAGCTCAATGTCTTCATCAAGCTCAGATGACAATGCTTCATCATACTGAGCTGGCCATGAAACAGGAATCCGCAATGTAGTGATTATCTGGCATGATTCAGCCATCGAATTCGCCAGACTTATGGAAGAAGTAGCCAAGACGGAGTTCGTTGAATTGCTTAGGCAATCAATGGTGGTGAAGCGAGACTTTGTGACTTGAGTTGGGCAGTTGAGGAAGGTGTAGTTCTGATGAAAAGGAGCAACGAAGGGAGAACCTGAAAGATTGAAGCTGAGAAGTCGCTTGGGAAGGCAGTTATCAGGGTCATAAAGATATATCTGTTGGTTGAGATAATTGATGTCGCGAACGAAAAATTCTCCAGAATAAGGAAGTTTTAGAACAATCGTACTCTGACTCTTGCATCCAAGGTTGAAACCAGGATATCCACAGTATTCAGGCTGCTTGCTTTCTAGTCGGAAAGGAAATCGGATAAGAATTTCATTATTGCCGCAATTGGTCAGGGAACAACGTTCTGCTGCGTATACAAGAGGAAAGAGGAAGGAGAAAAGGATGAGGATATCCATGTTCAAAAAGACCGAAGCCAGGGATGGGCATATCTCAGGGGAAAAAGGGAGCAGTCCATTTCAAGACTCCATTAAACTATTCAACTACAATAGAAAGTCAACTATTAAATAAAAGTTCTCTAGCTTGTATGAGAGAAAAATTCCAAGTCGACATCGCCAAAGGCTGTCTGCTTATGTGTCATTAATTACTGGGGAGTCTGTAGACTAAGGCACACCAACCCTGAACACCCCATGCAAATGTTTACTTCTACTTCTTGTTTTTCAAGCGCATAGAAAGGAGGAAGTGAGAATTTCTTAATGACTGAACTTAGAAATTACCATGTGCAAATGCAGCATAATTCTAATTTCTAAAACATGCTTGCTCCAAAGTAAAAAAAAAAAACTCAATTTCATGGCCTAGAAGAAACGAAACATAGACTCTTCAGTCTGAGATGATCTGTGGAAACTTTACCGGTTCCCTTTCTTAAGCTTCCATAGACATGGCTAAATTGAAAAATAAAACTAATATGACCTAACCGATCGTGGTGATTGATAAGCTTAGGCCCCATCCCACTACAGAAGTAAACTGGAAAACTGGCGCTGTTGGCGGCAAGCGTGTTTCCTGCTTTGAGCGGCCCTAAATCCTCTGTTTTCTGTTTTGCTCACTTTTTTTGTTTCCTTTTTGAGCTGTTGTATCTTTGGTTCTTGCTCCGGTACCCAAAGAGAATAAAAAAACTAGCGCACTGTGCCATGCATCCACAAATACACACTTAAGTTCAGACAAGTTTATGCGTATTTCTGACAATGGTTTGCATTTTTGCAGGCATATGCTTGTCCTAATCTGTGACCTGTCATTTTGATGCTGAGCAGAAAAAGTAGTCTACGTGGGGGAATACCAATTTTCATATGTTTTGAGTTCTACTTTCCTATTCTAACGGAACAGTTAGAAGTAAGAACAAATCAATTTGAATGATGAGAAATTTTCGAAAGTAGTCACAAACGGCCTTGGAACAGAACTACTGCAATGACGTGTGGGGGTTCAACCAGTATCATAGAAGCTGCTGAGAGATTCTAATCGAAACAATTTCTCCTTCAGCTCCTGCTCTCATGGTATGGTACTTTATTAGAATTCCTGCTTAGAAAAAGAAAGAAAACTGAACAAATCACAACAAATTAATTAATTGGAAAAGAAATCTTCTCCAATCAATCTTGTCATTCATAGTTGAAATCCACGGTGAATAGCTCCAAACTATGCCAGCTACACCCAATCAGTCCATGTAATTTGCAAATTTCCTTTTAATTATTTTTTTCACAAGATTTGCAGATTGTGGACTTGTTACCTTGATTTTCTAGTAAATTGGTGTTGACTGCAACTGCATGAAGAGTAATTATAGCTTTTGGTTGAAAGTCATTGGCTCGTCCTATCCATGACTTATAATTGAAGACCCCTGCCAGTTTATTGGCAAACAAAATCAGATTGTTCAGCATCTTTTCCAGTAAGGGGAGTAAACCAATCTCACTTAACTCAGAGAAGCTTTTACAGCCACCTATTTAGGATCAGAAAAGTAAAGGCTTTCTCATGATTAGCTAGCTCCATATAGAGCTTTATTTACGTAATAGAGTAATTACTGTGTTCTAGTACTGTTTGACATTTGATGCAGGAAATTGAGATGATAAGTGACAGGAAGATGCTCTAGCAGTAAATCTGGTTGGTTGAACCCCCCATAAATCGGAAGGTCAGTATTCTAAATCAGTGATATAACCAATTAATTAAGAAGTTGCTAATGATGAATGGAACTTTCATTTTAAAAGACAGTTGGAAGTTGTGCATTATTGATTAAGAGGATTATTCAAGGTTTAGTTATGCAAGCAAGCAAGCAATAAGAGGACTATCCTTTATCCTTATACTAGATGAAATTGAAGAAACAAGGACTATTCCGTCTCACCAACTTATTATAGAATTTGTTGAATGGTTAAAGAAAACTGAAATATTATAACACCAAAAAGCTGCCCCAATCCCGTCCTATAAAGTAAGTTCAGTTATCAATTTTCAATTAAATCTTAGCAGTCTGTTGGAGCACACATGTCAGCTTGGTGGAACAAAGAGGTTTCATACCTAATTCATTAAGCAAAGCTCAGTTAATAAACTTTTCTGGCTTGGTCATGAATGGATCGGGCAGCCACCAAAGCATTTTCATCTCAATAATTGTTGATTGATTCTATCCACAGGGGCTAAGTAATGTGAATGCATTCTTGACAAGAAGACAATGACAGAATGAGTAAACTTCAGGTGGAGAATAAAATTTTACCTGCTGCTGTCTTGCTTGTGAGGTATTTGAAGTCAAAAATGGACCCATAAGCTCCTGGTACTCTTTTTTTGATTTCATGAGATCCAACAAGCTCATAGTCCCAACTTCCATCCTGGTACCCCTGACTAAGGAACAGCTCAATGTGCCTGGCATCCAACATCTGCATTGTCCCTACATAAAAACAATCAAGTTTTTTCCTTGACGTCTGTATTCCTTTCTATCAAAAAATTTGAGAACAGTTTTCATGTGTGTGGTACAGTTTAGACCCTAAACTCATGCTCTGCAGATTTCTCAACCTGCCCTCAAATAAAATT
Source organism: Theobroma cacao (assembly GCF_000208745.1). Classification (NCBI taxonomy): domain Eukaryota; kingdom Viridiplantae; phylum Streptophyta; class Magnoliopsida; order Malvales; family Malvaceae; genus Theobroma; species Theobroma cacao. The sequence goes on along the minus strand of NC_030850.1, from coordinate 33,735,656 downwards.
TGGCATTATATAAACCAAACCAGTCATTTATGTTTTAGCAGGATTGCATCCGCCAATTGTTTTTTTTTTTGGTCTTTACGTCATCCAGTGTAAAGCATGGTCCTGACAAATACAAGGATATCCAGTCTGTTGATTAATTAGCTCACCGCTGTTAAGGTGGCAAATAAGATCAAAAAACGGAGCGTAGTTGAGAACAGAACAGAGATCAAAAGAAAATGAGACAACGGAGATAAACTGTGAAGATCAAGATTTCTAACCCTTGACTTGCATGTTCATAGTCTACTATCAAGACTCTCATCTGCTTAATAAGAGGAACAAAATCTCTCACTCTGCACTTTAATGGGCAGTAAGTCATTTCATTTCTCACCTTCACATTTTTCTTGGTCACACACGGGGCATCGAACAAGCTGTAGATCTGAAAACATCAACCATGTTGAAGCACAAACTTAGGTAAGAGTTTTGACCACAACTTGCATGAGAACATGAGACCATACTACAAAAGAAAAATGCCAGGAGTAAATTTGCCCCATTTTTAACAGTACCAGCTATCCAGATTCCTGTCTTGACTTTCCTTAACAGGCATGTCCCGCACGACTGCAGCATCTCATCTACGATTTTTTGTTTTGGGATTTTCACAGGTGCACTCAGCCTTTCGCTCAGAAATGCTACTTCTGATTCGAAAGAAAACGCCCCAATGCGCATCCAGTCTGATTACTCCCCAAGAAAAACAAAATTCAGTCAATAGCAAATTGTCCTTATACTAAGACCACTAGCTCATAATTTCAGATTCTAGCTATAGATTAATCAAATGCATCCAACAAAATCTACAATTAATGGTGCTAGACTTTGAACTCCAAACTATTAACAAGCCATTGGATTTGATAAAAATATCTAACCAATATGTTTCTCCTGCTGGCGGAACATGTAAGAGTGACTCCCATCTGCAAAACCATGTCAATCAGACAGCTATGTTTAGCAGTGGAATTAAATATTAAACAGTTAATGTACACGTGTATATAAAGGGATTTGATGGTTACCAACAGCTGAAGCGTAGAGCTTGGCCCAACTGAATGCCACGTGGCCAGGATCAGGAACCTGAAGATCACGCAGGCATGCGAACTTCCATACACAGTCTTGCATGATGACGCTGTTGAACCATTTACTCGCCGCTCCCAGCATCACCAATGATCTTCCATCCAAAAACCTGGCTATGTATGTCCACATATCCTGCTCGTACCTTTTTTAGTATATGAAAGTTATAGATTAATTTAACCATATGACAAAAATTTAACAATTAATTACTGTTTGGTTGCTGAGAAAAAAAAGAACAAAAAAACTGAATCAACATATGAACTTGACTCGGCGGGCCGATCACTTTCTCGAAAATTAATTCATGAGAATTTTATTTTTTTTCTGAATATTTATGAGTAATCGTGTATTGTTTTGAGCAAAAACCAATAAGTACAAACTAGATACGTTTCAATAATCAACTTCTGTTCTAAAATATTATCAAATAACAGAATTAACTGAAAGGAAATTAATATCAAGGATATCTTTGGTAACTTAGAAAATTTAACGGAATAACAGAAACTGAACCTTCAATGTCAAGCTTTAAAAAAAAGAATCAGAAACCTTAAGCATTATGGAAATTTGAAGATTTACAGAGCTTTAAAAAGTCAGTGAATATTTCAGAGTCCACCATTTCTCAGATGACGATTAAATGAACTGAATAAACCATTATGAAATTAGTTCAGTTCAAATTCCACCATTTCTCAGCTAACAAGCAGATTTAGACGATTAAATGAACTCAATTGACCATTATGAAATTAGTTCAACCTATTCCAAAACAGCGACAGGTTGCATTCGAGGAGAAAAATGCATTTCGAGTGCCAAAATTTGTAGAACTAACGCTGAATCGTCTCTGAAGAGCAGAGACTCATTTAAACTTCTAGATCAATTCTTCATGGAGACCTTTTCTTTAGGATAAAAAAATCAACAGAAATGAGATTTTTATTTTCTTTCCTTGTTTCTTTTTTCGAAAAAACATCGTCGATACATGAAGAAGCGCGAACCTTCGAAGTTGGATGAATGAGAAGAACTATCATAAATGAAAAAAAGGCTTTATCATCAAATTGTTTTAGCTGAATCGGCTAAAACTCAAAGTAGTTTAAATTTAAAAATCCTTTTGATCGCTCATTTCATCAGATTCAACTTTCATAGTTTGTTATTTTACATGATTAAACTAGTCGAACCAGCTCCAAATTTCAATGGAATAAAAAAACGATTGAAAGAATCAAAATGATCAAGCTCCAAATCGTTAGAGAGAGAGATTACCAACTGAAGGAAGAGCGATCAGTGCAACGAGGAGATGTGCAACTGCAAATTCCCTTCGTTCTCTTCAATCGCTTCCTCATTCTCTCTTTTCTTTTGTTTCTTCGTGAATCTGAGAAGAATTTCGAATTCAAATATTTTGTAAGAGGCCTTCAATCTTGGGGTATTTATACAGGTGACGCGCGAAATCCTCATATTTAAAAATAATTCAAAAAGGAAAATAAAAAATGAAACGGGTTCAATTACGGATCTGAATCCTGGATCGGGCTGAGTTAAATGGATCTGAAAATGGGCCTCGTTAAAATATTTTTGAGCTACTTGGTTCCTTATCAACGTGCTCAGGTCTCCAAACATAATGGCTAAGGTTTAAGGGCTTAAGCAGCGTTTAGTATGAGAGAAGTGTGAATATATTTTTTATAATAGATCAAATTAAATTATATTATAATATTTATTTTATAACAAACACTACAATGTAATCATATTACAGTTAATAGATGTAACGTAATTGCAGTCCAAAATTAATACAATCATATTGCATTGTACTCTGCAATATTTTTATTTTTTAACTTAAAATAAAATATTAGATATTGTCTTTTTAAAAGAAAAGAAATTTAAATAAAATATAAAATATAGGAAATTATATTAAGAAATGAAAACAAAATATATGCTATGAAAAATATATGTAAGAGATGATATGATATAAAAATTAATAATAAAAAAATATAAATATATTAAACTTATATTTTAAGATATAGGGATAATTTTGAAAATTGATATTATCTTTTTTATATTTTAATCTTTATTTTACTAATATATCAAACATTATAATATTATCTTCCTTACAATTATATTATATTATAAAATATCAAATGCCACCTTAATTTTGCATAGAAGATCCATCTTCACCTGCAACATAAACCTCACCATGGACTAGAACTTTGGAAAATTTGTATATACAAATGAGTTTAACCAATCAAAGGTAGCTCAAACAAGTTACTAAGACACAATTTATATATATTAGATAATAAGATAAGATGTCTTTGACATACTTGTTCCAGTACAAATGGAATTAGGTTTGTAAAATGTTATTTAATTTATCTTCAATTTCTCTTGAGCCAACAATAAATATCTATACCTCTGTATTGAAGGCAGCTCATGCGGATATCCTCGAGGTCAATAAGTGAAAATCTATTTGTATGACATGTGACGTTTTCAAGGGGTTTCTTATCTTGGGTTTGGTTGGGTTTTAGCTTAAGGCCCACATAAGGTTTTTTCCTTCCCATATCATTCTTTTTTTTTCTATCTGTGTTTCTTCTATTGTTTCACAGTGACGTGAAAGTTTTTGGTTTATAGGGATTTGAACCCAACGACACCAATTTGTACGGCAGATAGACGTGATTTCCCTGAATTCAGTGCCGTGTTTTGGACCTGTTGGCCTTGTCCTCTCGATGTCAATCATGGGTCTTCAATTGTCTTTGCTGGAGGTGTTGTGGGTTCCAAAAGTTTACTGTAGCATTTTCTCTCTTTCGTTGTCTTTTTCCTTCTATTTGCATTTTTTCCCTCTTTTATCTATGCTTTTATGTGTTCCTGTGTTTACCTCTCAATTTCGCCATTTGGGTTCTACACCGTTTGTCTTCTTTGAGTTGTTTTAGATTTCCTATATTTTCTTTGTTTATGACCTTGCTTTGTTATTAGTTATAGGTTTTATTTCTTTTTTAATTTCTCTATTTGTTCTTGCGAAAATTTACCATATTTATTCTTTGCTATGTACCTATTTGTTTTATCATGTTCTTGAGGTTGTTGTTTTTATTAATTTTTTTTGTTATTGTTTATGAATTTAATTTCTACTTTGACTTTTTCCATTCTTTTGTGGGGAAATTGAATTACTCACAAGTTCCAAAAATTTACATAAACCTGTTTTAGGTTAGGTTTGTGCTATCTGTAATTCCTATGCTTTTTACGTACAAATTTTGGACTTGAATTTATTGCTTGACTTACAAGAAAATGCTAACTTTTTTATAAACTTCAAACTTCTCTGTCTATTTGTTGATGTGAAAATATTATCCTCCAGGGAAAAATAAATATACGATTGTTCATAAAAGTTGCTTATACATGTACTGATTGTCCTATGCTTGTTTCTTTTCCTTAGTACTTATCCTAAATTATTTGTTTGTTTCTATGATTCATGGGTTTCTATATTCATTTGTTTGTCATTTTTTGTTTCGCAGAGGATTCTGCTTCAGTTTGTTTGTCAGCACTTATAACAATTGTAAATCATTTGCTTCATAGTTTTTCTACGTTATGTATCTTGAATGAGGAGATTGTTGTTTACATGTTTTAGGGATATTTAGATTAAACTATATAGTTGCTATAACTTATTTCTTAGTTCCCTTGCTTGAAATTATAATTTTGATTGAGGCTGTTATCACCTTTCAATACTACATTGTTTTAATATTTTGCTCAATTCACTTCCATTGGAAAACCACGAGATGTTTTTTTTTTTTTTTTTTTGCTCTGTGAAAAACCGTGAGATATTAACATAAACCAACAAAAATCTACATCAGTTGTGTTGTATCTCAAGGTGATAGCATTGTTTTTTGGGCTTTAACTACTTGAGGAAAATTAAATAACTCATGGGGTTGTTATTTACTTTTTTCGGTGCATCCATGGATAATTACTCTCTTCAAATTTCTACGCATAATTAGTGACATAATGGGGATTTCACAAATGCGTTAATTTATTTATTTTATTTACCTTGAGACAATGTATGTTCACCATGTATTATGATGCAAATGCTTATAAAGGTGTCAATAATTATTTATTAGCTATTTTACATAATATGATTTGTAAACTTTTAATCTGATATGACACTATATTATGGTGCATCGAGAGGATTCTTCTTTTTGATACATTATTTTTTCCTTCTATTATGGAATTAAACAAGTTACATTCAAACCATCAGTTTATGGATACTTTTTCAAGTTTAAGAGCCTGATAGTTAGCCCGATGGAACTAATGTAAAAGTTTAGTTGTTGTTTAGTTGTGTAATATAGTATTTGTAATTGTTTGTTGCAGTGGACTTTTCATCCTTTTGTTTTCTAGAACAAAAGAATATACATTGTTCTTATGAAGTGTAGGAATCTTGCTTATTTAGTTTTAAGCACCATTCTATGCTATTTTTAATATTTTGAGGTGCGTACATCTCTTCTTTAGAATGAAAAGAACTGATTTCTAATATTATCCTGCTTTTATTAGCCTATGACTTTTCTCTTTTGAAAATTCTGTACTATTATGAATAAATTGTACAATGAATTAGGCTAATTTTGAGGGAGTGCTACAAAAATGCTGTGCAAAACCAAGCAAGGTCAGTTGTTCAGCTTTGTCATAGAATTATGCTAATTTTGTTGATAACGACAAACTTTTTGTTAGCTAGGTGGGAATGAATGTACAGAATTATGTACTTTTGTATATAACAAAATGCTTTTAACATCACAGATATCTGCAAATGCATACCAATAGATAATTATCTTAATTTTGTTCATGGACTATAAGGGATTATCAACATGTAAGAAATCAACTTGACAATTTCAACTATTTGATGTTAACTTTGTATACAACAACTGCCTCTACCATCACAAATATCTACAGATATTAAAATAAAGACAATAATTAAGATAAAAAAAAGGTAATTCTGAAAAATGACAAAGAAATTCAATGGCGTAAGCGACAAGGCAGCACAAATTTTATTGCTCTCAAAGCATAACCTGTCTCTTCTGATCACCTGTGATTGTTAAAAGGTAACTATTCACTGCATTTTTATCTGAGCAATGATCAAATCATTACCGTTCATTTCAGTACATAAGTCAAACCACCTTACTACCATTTTCTACAACAAATCTTTTCACTAGGAAAAAGCTTCTCAACGTTATTCCTTGTACACTTTCCATTTCTCCTTTAGTTCTTCTCTTTTGTAGAGAGTCACATTCATGGTTTCCTTCACCCTATGTGAGAGCATTTAAGCTTCTTTTTCTACTTTTTTTTTTGCATTTTAGCCAAGTCAGAAGTGAAATGGATTTTGTGATCGTGCAGTACAACGGTATTGAAATAGATTTTTCTTTTATCAAGAATTATTCACAGATGCTCTCTGTACGGCTAAATATAATATCTATTTAAATATTACATCAAATTTTATGCTTGATATTTTTATATATAATGGCATCAACTTAAGAATGAGATTTGTGTAGTACCAAATATGATATCCACTAAATATCCTTGATAATAGATGATATCCTTGATATAAGGTGTTATGATACCAAACATAATCTTTATATCCTTCATCTACAATAATATAGATCAAATAATTATACTTGTTATCGTTGATTTGTAATGCTACGTGTCCAAACCTAATGTTTGATATTCTTAATTTGAAATTTTTCAATTCCAAATATAATAAATAATATCCTTAATATTGTTTATTTATATCATCGATTTGTAATGCTACATTTTCAAACATAATACTTGATATTCTCAATCTGAAATCCTATCATTTCAATTATAATCCTTGATTTAAAATTCTATGATTCTAAACCCAATATCAATTACTATTAATTTTAAATTATTATTTAATTACCAAATTTCATGTTTTATTGCACACTATCACTCTATTTTTTATGTAAATTTAAAGTATTAACAAAACAATAACATACTATCTAAAAAAGACGCAAAATAATACATTTTTTGTAAAGCTTTACCAAAGCGTTACATAGACTTTTGTTTACAAGCACTACTTTTTGTAACTAAATTAACAATGATTATATAAAATTACAAATTATCGTAATATTACTTTACATTTTTAACTACTGACTATAACATTTTGCATATATAATTTTTAATACATGAACTTACTTTAATCCTCACCTACAAAAAGTTATAAAATAAAAAATATAATAAATATAATTATTACAATATGTATTATTGTATTTGTGTGCGCCGCACATGAGTACATTCTAGTATATAAAATGGCGTAGGCGTCACATTGTAAGGTAAGATGGTATAAGGTGCAAGTGCAACAACATCCATGCAATAAAAGCCACCAGCCGAAGAGCTGGTAAATTTACATATTATTCGTAAAGAATTACAAAAAAATGAGGTTATGGGGAAAAAAAGGAAAGAATGACAAGCTCAATGTGTGACAAACACTGTGGCATTCCTCATCTGTTTCGGTTCTGATTTTATCAAATATGTCAATGGGGAGAGGTTCCCCATGTTCGGAGCTCTTTAATGCTTCTTCTGTAGGTAAAGAGGAGTATAGACATTAATTCATATACCTCCGGCAGTTGGGAGCTTTACATAGGCAAGGAACTTTTAGTTCATCATGCTCATCGGGATCAAACAAATAATCATACCTGCCAGACAAATCATACGTAAATGATATTATATCATCCAAATTTGCAATTGAAGTATTGATAAATGAATGCAGACTAGCTTGAATATACAAGGACAAAAAGAAAGAGTGAGAAAAGTGGAATCCACAAATCTTACGTTAGCTCATCACCAGCAGACACATCAGTCTTAGCAATAAGAACTATCCGACTCTCCTCATCACCAACACTCATGATCCGTGCATAGCAATTGGGCATGCACTGCAAAAGGGATGTGACATTTTCAGCATAAAAAGATAACTCGTAATGCTACAGAAGTAATCATAACGACTTCCTCTGTTTTTCTTTTGGTGGGAAAGAAAAGGGGAGGGAGCATCAATCCAATTATAAGGCCATACCGAATGGTTGATTAAGCGTGCAATATTCCCCTTGTTGGTGGCATCAATCACTACTTCCTCACTGATCTTGAACAGCTGCATTGTATGTTGAATACTCATTAAAAACCAGTAACCAAACAAAAGCAGCCGGCAGCAGCTCATTAAAAACCAGTAACCAAACAAAAGTAGCCGGCAGCAGCAGCAACAATTAAAAATGGACGTATCCAGAAAGCAAGGGTGTTTCAAACATGATTAATTACAGACAATCAAGGAGGCTCTAGAGACTCCAGCATGTGTCAATTGAGTACAGCAAATGTAGAAACTTCAGCCATTTTATAAATGCTTTAAAACATATACATGATCACAAAGATGATAGAGACATTTATTTTAACCTACATTCGGTTCAATATCTGATGGTTGGCTGAAAGTGAAACTATGGCATGCAATCTTTTTCTGGACTTTCAGCAAATTATACAATCTACATAAACATATCAAGGTGGTCTTCAAAAAGTTTAGTAACATTTTCCAAATCAAATTAAATGCTAAGACTAACTACTAATCAAGTGGGTACTTCAGCATAATCAAACCTTGAAAGTTCATGAAACCAAGAAAATATTGGCATTGGCTTATCAATTCAATGATTTTTGTAGTACTTGTATGGTATAAGCCACCACAAGATCATGTGCAGAACTATTCTTCATGATGATTCATTAGTATGATGAATTTTATGTCTATAAACTAAAAATCTAGACCATAAAGATTGTCAAATCTAACCTGTTTGAATAACAGATGCAGCATATCCATAAACTAAACAGGGGATTTGAAAAAACTTACATAGCAATCTTTTCCTTCAGAATGATACCGTGCCTCTCTAAGATCTGCAACACTACGCCTAACCTGCTCACCACGATACTCAATGACCTGAAGATAGACAAGCTGACTATCAACACACACCAAACATAATAATAGTTGCCTTGATGAAGTCCAACCTCAAACCCAATCTACATAAATGACTTAAGAAATGGACAGAAACAGAGATAGCAGCACAAACAAAGTACCATTTCTCCTTCCTGAATGTTCCTACGTGCAAAGAGGCCCCATCCATGAATACCAGATTTGCCAAAACAAACTCGGTGATTCTCAGTTCTCTAAAGGCACAAACAGATGTAAGATTGAATTAGAAAACTATATCAATGAAGAAATAACCATGGGACATAATCAAGAATCATAGCTTACCTGTAACTGGAATAGTCGTTCTTTAAATGACAAGAAAACGGTAGAATCATCTACTTCCTGTAACGAGATAATGGTTTTTATAAATATAGTAAATTATCTACCTCATTGACCAATATAAAAGGACCAAGAAGGAAAAATAAACAATGTATGTTCCAAATGAAAAACTTTTTTGTTCAAAAAATAGGAGATCTACTACATTAAGGACAGGAATAATACTTTATACGTGCTCAATGCACTTAATGCATCTAGAGTATGATGACTTGGCCCACTCAGTCGGTGAAATATTGGCTCCCCTTCAGCCCTCTGGCAAACAACAAGAGTAGTATAAGTAACATAATAATGATACCAATAATTGCATCATGTTAGCAGTTTACTTTATATGAAGCTAATGGTAACTAGTACCAGCAAACAACTTTCACTTTAGCTAAAAAAGCACACTTAATTGGCAAAATTAATCGCATAAAATTAATGGACTTTAACTTCATGAAGATAAAAAATAGAAAGGTTTCAAGAAGTATAAAAATATAATCAGGGAAATTTGGCAAATACTAACAGAATATAAAAAATTAAATGACAGCAAATCACAAGTTCCCTGACATCTACCTTAAATTTTGATCTTCTAAAAACACGGCATCTTGCAGCAGAGTATGCATCAAACTCATTGGTTTCTGGAGCTGGGGATCCAGGGAGCTCCGCATTTTTTGATGAAATTAACCTTGAACCTCTAAGACATTCATTTTCATTCTGAAGTACGTTTCTGGCAGCAAAAACCCCTGAAGGAGTATGCATGACAACAACTGCATCTGGATTCGGGCTCCTGCATCAAAGACCAAAGTATAAGGATAAAATCCAAACAATAAAAATGATGCACACAGGAGAAGAAGGTAAAAAGGTATTCCCTTCCATTTGTTGAGAAAAAAAAAAGGGAAGGAACATAATCCTTGCCTGTGAACAGCACAATACACTAACTTTTTCGTCATTTGTATTCCATTCTTCTCTGAGCAGTGTAGCTGTAAATTTAATACATAAGATAGCCACAAATATGAGTTAAGAACAAAAGTGCCCGTTCTATAAAAGCACAAGCACTTAAAAAGTCAGTCATATGCATTTTAGCAACCATTTAAGTTCATATAACACTCCTCAACTTATAAATCTGGGATTAACATTTGCCATTAAGCCAAAAAAAACACTTACTTCCATGCTATATCCTGCTCTTGATGCACACATCACATGAAAATAAGTTGCACACTTGCAACACTGGGTGCAGGAGCCATGAGTTTGCTTACAAATCGCACAACTCTGTCATCCACACAATTAAAGCGCACTCAGATAAAAAGCAATCAAATGTTGTGATGTAATCATAATAATATTAAAATGCATTGCAGAAAATGATGACAGTTCCAGACCTCAGGCTTACCTACAAAAAATCTTAAAACTGAATTATCGTAAGATATAACAGTTTAAAAGGATCATTTAATTCAGAAGATACCTTCAAAAATGAACTTGATGGAATTTTAATGATTCCAACAGCAGGTTCCATCTTCTCATGATTCAAGAAACCAACTTCAGGCCGGAACCAGGCACATGTGACATGAACCCACAGTGACTCAACATCGGTAGGCTTCAGAGCACCCCCTGGAGAAGCAGATTTACATATTGTAAGAACAACAAACAGTTCAAAGAAACAGTCAAACTCCACAAAAAGCATGCGTTTTACAGGGAAAAGGCACCACGCCCTCTCAATATCAGGTGTTTCACAAGCTCTACAAACCCCATAACAATCTTGGATGGCCCAAAATTTCAGAGACCACAACCACCCCTCCCCCGGGTTTTTTTTTGATTGGATGGCTATAATAGTGCCTTAAAATATCTTCACAATGTACATATATAATCTCAACGAGGAGTGAAAGCTAATTTTAGATAACCTGCCTTTTACAGGGCAGAGGCAACACTCCCTCTCAATATCAGGTGTTTCACAAGCTCTACAAACCCAAGAAGTTAAATCTTGAACATTGCTTGCCCCATAACATTCTTGGTGAACAGCTATTTGACACCTGAAAACAGAAAATTTTGTTTCCAATAAATCTGGCAAACATAAAATGGTAGCCAAAGTCAACTAAAAAATTGATTCATACCATACCTGTTGCAGATAATAATTTTGTTATAGTCCCAGTCTTCAACCCATCTACAAATGGCACATCTTTCTGTCGTCCATTTTGCATCAACAGGCTCATATTTTTCTATTACAATGAAAGTAGTAGATAACTAAGTTCAAGCTTTTAAAGATTGATTAACTTCTGCAACTTAAAACAAAAGGAAGGGATCAAAGAACTTCAACAAATAAAGTCCTATTGAAATAATATTTTACCGTGCAAAAAACCCATCAACTTCTGCTTATCTAACTTCATAGTATTTACACCAAAGGCATTATATTCAACAATCTGCACACAAGAACCACACATACATAATGCATGTGAGAATATATTATAAAAAACAAGAAAACAATGGGATTATTTTGGTGTTTCTGGGAGGTTGAGGGTTGGGGGACCTTGAGCTATAACAATCAGAAAGCAGCAATAATTTAGTATCTTTGCATCAGTTATATAGGATGCACACAGAAGTTAGCCTTAATAACATCATCTGAAAGCATTATAAGCTTAAGTTACATGTAAGGACTACACAATAACGAGTTACTACTACCATGGCCAAGCCAGATATGTACTGCTCAAAGGAGAGAAAAAAAAAGGTATTACATAGGATTCAAAAACATTAAAGAACAGCCATGAAAAAAAACCTTCAGCAGAAAAAGGTGGAAGCAAAATTAAAAAAAGAAATAAAGCTCGTTTCTCTGTGGGAAAATGAAAGAGTACGTTCTTGCTCTAATAATCCTATAAATTACCAAAAAAAAGGGTTTTGAAGCAAGTTAAACTATAAATCAAGTAAAAGAACAAAGCCATGCTTCAAGAATCAAAAAAGAAGAATAAGTAAAAGAACAAACCCATTTTTCCAGAGGTATCATTGTGTCCTTGACTTTCACACTGTACTTCCATTTTTTGGCTCTACAGCCTGTATGCCGTTCCCATTCACTGAGCGTATACTTCTTTGACCCACATGCCCCACACTCACATAGAACTCTAGAATGTGAAGAAAATCTTTTTGTAAGAACAAATTATGGTAGATAGAAGTACAGTAGAGAACAACCCACTTTAACCTATTCCAAATATTTTAGTAGGTTTTGAGGACTTACAAATGAAGTTTTGGAATATATGTTCCTTCCATGCCATTGCAGACTACAGTTAGCTTGTCAGGAGGAACACCACTTTCCCCCCCTTTTTCCGTAGATCTGTTTTAGTGTTTTATCACGTTATTAAGTCTACAGCTTTAGAAAAGAATCTAGAGGGTTCCCTTAAGACAAATGTGTAAATTCACATGGAACTGTAAAGAGGAGGAACACAGATTGAACCAACATACTTGTTTTTTGGCTCTCTTTTCACTAAGTATGATTTGGGCTTGAACTTTGATTTACATTCAGGGCAGTAGTAATCCGTATGCTCCATATCCTTCAAACAGTGAACAAATTAGTCCTAATTACTTAGGTAAACAATAACATAAGAGGGGAACAAAAACATAAAAACAGGCAAGTTCAAAATCATAAGCACACCTTGAAAAGTTTACTGGTGATGTTGTCACATTCCGCATGTACCCACACATTACAACCATCACAACAGACCTAATTCAGTTAAACCGACAATCTCAAATTCTGCAACTGCTTTATCGATGAAAATAGTTACAAAATCTAAACTGCAGATATCTTACCCAATTGCCACCATCGGAATGGTGCCATATCTTCTTGCATATGCCACAATACTGCTTTGATTTCCGCAGCTGTAATGGAAACATGAACACCATTTTAAGAAACTAAAATTTTATTGGCGTTCAGATTCAAACATACCTACATCCTCCAAAGTAAGAATTTTTAATCAACCTTAGCACAATGTTTGCACAAAAGCTCAGCCTCATAAGCAGATTTCTTCATTTTCTTCATAGTTTTCAATGGGACAACTGAGCCACAGCTGTCGCAAGGTCTTGCATCCTGCAGAAATCAACAGGGAATTCTTACAACTTAACTACTTTGTGAGCCTTATAAGCCAAAAATTGAGAAATCAGAGAGCTAAACCAAAATTTACAGGAAGAAGAAAGAAAAATCCAACTGAGCTAGAGCATACTACAACTACACATTGCATTCCATGTCATTTAGGTCACCAAAATTAGAAATGCCCCACAAGTTTATTGATGTCATGAAGCTCAACTCAGAGATGCAAGAAAAGTGGTTCTGAAACGTACCTGGTTTTGAGAGCATAAATAATCCAGATCCTGACTTGAACCACTGGGTTGAGCTTCAGGGTATCCTAATTGCTGGGTCTTATGGCCTGAGTCTAGGAAACCATTTTCTGCCAAAATTGCCTCCTCCAGTGCCATCTGAAAATCACTTGGTTTCCACTTGTAAAACTGGGTCTGCCCCTGGTATCTGAACAAGGAAATTTCAAGAACATTAGGAAAGCCCTTATTTTGAAGGCATTACAGTAACGTCAGCCAAGAATGGTCATCTACAGAGTACACACCTGTCCATGAATTCCGCAAAGGGGAATATCATTCCTTGTTTCACCCATGCATAGTCCTGCTCGTAATTGCGAATATATAAGTATACTAGCCATAAACTAAACAACAACAAAAGCAACTTAAGAGATGAGATTACCCTCTGAGTTCCATTTTTCGAGTACCCAAAAAACATAACGCAAATAGCACCAGGAACACAACAACTCAAGACCGCTTCAGGAGCTTGCAATATCGGATCAATCACAATAGCTGGCCAAGTAGGGTATCTCTTCCCACATTTCGCCCAAACAATATCACCCAAAGCAAAATCCTCAGGCTTATACACATCTTTCCTTTTTCCAGCTCTCCCTTTTCTCAATTTCTCTAAACCCTTATAACCATTATACCCAGGCACAAACTCCTCCGTTCCGGGCAATGCCAAAGAAGAATTCAAATAATTCCCATAATCAAAACTACTATTAGTTCCTACATAATCCATTTCTCTTTCCTCTCTTTTCTTACTAATTAGATACAAATCCGAGCTTCCATATCGAATATCTTTCATATATCTCGACCCATCAAATTCAGACCTTCCACTATCAAATTCATCGTCCTCCAAGCTCAAATCCTCGTAATCGACACTCAATTCGCCGTTTTTCCATGAATCAAGAAGGGCGTCGTTGAATCTGGAAGGAAGCATTTGAGTTCTTCCTCTAGATGATTTCAGTAACGGAGGCTTCACACTCTTCTTGGAACTCTTCTTAGATTGCTTTGCTTTATTCACATTCAGTGAATTCGACTCGAATTCACCAGCCCAGTATGACCCCTCGCTGCTCCAATAACCTGAGCCGCTGCTGATATCTTCGAATTCGCCGTAGGAATAGTAACAATTCGATTTCAATTTCTTGGGGTTCGCGTTATAATCGTAGTATATATCGTCTTCTTCGTAGTCGTCGCAGCTCGCTTCTTCCATCTTGCAGCGTTTCATACTCGGCATTTCAAGTTTCGACGTCCGTTTGATTATCATCTCCCCTATCTATCTACGCACGTCAACCAAAACCCTAATTCACATCAAAACAAAAGGCCCCAACTAGATGTAGAGTATTCGGTTGTCGATGGTTGCGCAATTGAAAACCACGCGCACCGGAATCCCGATTAAAAACCCTAAAAAAGTCCCGATTGATACAATGAAACACAAAATAGGAAGAAGCTACAAAATTCCCACGCTTCTCCCTGCTTTATCCATCTTCCAAACAAAACACTGAAAGAAATTTCGAATTCGAATATTTAAATTTAAGCAAAAGAGATTAAAATAAAAGTTGGCGAAGGGTAATTAGAGTCGATGTGAAATTATTATTATTACTACTATTATAGTTATAGACGGACAAGGAAAGGAAGAGGTCTTGTTTTGTGGAAGGCGAGATGGTTATTATATTTTTTAAAAATATTTTTTATGGGGTTTTAAAGAGTATTATTATTGGTTTAAGTAATTAATGGACTTTAAAAATATGGTGTCGTGTGGCGGGGTGGCACAGATCGCGCCGTGTTTTGGCTCCAAATATTGGAAAGACGGAGGGAGATTGGGGAGGAGGAGGAAATTTTGGGTTCGTTGGAAGCGCGAAACGAAAATTGAAACGTGTAGAATAAAGCTTGGGGCAGTTTTTTGAGGCTTACCCTCTCTGGCAGGTGGTGCCGACTTGGGGGCCTACCGCCTGCCCTTTTTTAAAAGTACAGGTGGATCTTCTTTGTTGTCTTGTCGCAGGGGGTTTAGAGAAAGTAGCGTCGTGGTGAAACTGAGGTTTAAATCCGAACTCCAAGAATGTGGTACAAAAAAGTTACTGCTTTTGGATTAAGATTTCGTACCAATACGACACCGTGAAAGGGGTAGCTGGCTCAAAGCAAAACGACGCGGTTTTGGGTTGTTGATAAACCTATGTTTTGCCTCATGGCATTAGGGACGGCATCAAGAGTACGGGAGAGGGCCCTCGTCCTTGTTATAGTCCTAGCATTTGCGACTTTCGCAACCTCTCGTCTCCTACAGCAACTTGCTCTCTGCTTAAAATCCTTCTGACTTGAAAGGTTCAAGCTTTATGAGATTCACCTTGCTTTGATATCTCTGAAATCCTGTTACCATCTGGATTTGTTAGAGAAAGACATAGTTAAACTAATACTGATACTGCTCATGGATATTACAAACGGGTTTTTGAAGCTGGAAACCGGTTTCAAGCATTGAAAGTGTAGACTTTATTTGAATCTGGAAACCGGTTTCAGTGCACACTGCATATATACTATATAAACAGTTCGGTGGAGGCTCAGTCAGTAACTCTGTGCCAATTCAGGGATGAATCTGAGCTGAGGCTTATGGTCTATTCATTCTTTAAAAGCCTTCTTTCCAAAGAAAGAATAATTGCATTCTTCCCTTTTCTTCTGTTTATACAAAAGACAGTCTAGTTGTACTAATTTTCAGATGGTAGTCATTTACCATATTCCTTAATTAATTTTGCTATTACAGAGTCTGAACCGTTTCACTCCTTGCAATCGTCTTGCACTCGACAAATCATTTAAAACGCTTTCTTGATACTCCAAAAATATGAGGGCGATTATACACTCAATAAACCCAATCAGTCTTGTAATGTTTTTAATTGTGTACATCAGACTTTCGAAATGGATATTTGGGTTTTAGGAAATATCCCCAATAACTCCTTGTATCATAAAATACAGAGAGTTTAAGCTCCATGCTTAGAGGAAAATCCTGTTATAATCTGAAGCTTGGGGCACCATTTGCAGTGTGAAGTTAGCAGGTTCGTTGAGGTTGAGGAATGTGCTGACCGCTGACTCTGTTAGCCAGCTTGTACAGCTCATGAAGCTTCAGTTTTTGAGACTGTCAAATTTGGGTGGGGTTAATGTCCTAAAAAATGCTCAAATTTTGGTAAAGTTCACCAAATTTCCAAGTAGGATGGAGATTGGATACTGTGAACTAGAAACGAACCAGTCAACCAGGCAAGATCCGAGAAGTAAACAGGGAACTCGAAATGGTGCAATGTATACTATAATGTTATAAGAGAGAAGTAAACAGGGAACTCGAAATGGTGCAATGTATACTATAATGTTATAAGAAGAATCACTTTATTTCTAAAAGCGCCCACGAACAGAACTGAGTGTGTTTGGTCCCGATCAGGATCATGCAATGCCACTCCCATTATTCGGTGTTCACAACTCTCCCGTTAACTTGGCGTTTGGGACTCTGTATCTATCATTGGTTACCTTAGAAAAAAAAAATAGAAATATATGGATCATAAGGAAAGCTACTCCTACGATTTCATTGGCTAGCTTTGACCAATCCTGTTCCCGCATTGATTAAGATTTGATTAAATTAAACAAAGCATTGATTAACGACAAATGGGCATGTGGAAAACACCTTGAGCACACTAGCCACTGTCAATTCCCGTTGACAAATGCCCAAAAAGAACTTATAATTTTATCAAAACCGATTATCTTTTTTAATGTATAAACCAAAATTTTAAGTCAATCTAATGCCGCCCCACTTGGTTTAGTTAAGTGCCTATAGTAGTGGACCATTACATTACTTGTTAATCCACGGTACGTTTTGGCATGTCACATCCATAAAAAAATTATACATTGTTTTTATTTTCCTCCCTGAATTGTTTGAGCTTACGTTAATTCCGGCACAAAATAGTTTCCTCCACTTTGGTTATACCAGATGGAGAAAACAAATGAAATTAATACCGCCTCGGCTCTTTCCATCTTTGTGGAGTTCAAGATCATAGTATTTGCTAATAAAACAAAATTTTCAATTTTGTGCATGAAATTTGAAAAGTGAAAAAGAATTATGCACTTTCCTTGTTAATAGATATATATAAGAATTGTGCAATTTTCCTAATCATGTTAGCAGTGACGTGGAAACTGAACTTTTTAGTTATATCTCTGTATTTAAAAGTAGAAAACTAATACTATCCTATGCATAGCACTATCTCGAATCGAGCTACTCTCTGTCTCCAACGTAAGCTCGCGTAAGGAATGCTACCACAGAATTTGTAAATTGGATAAATAGTATCTATAATTTGATAATAAGTTTTGTTTGGGTAAATTTTATTTATATTTTTTACAATTTTAATTTTTTTAATGAATTATCAAAATATGTATTATCAATTCAAAATTAATCTATTTGTTAACAGATATTTTTGTAATTCTATTAGATAAAAGTAATAACCTAACCCTTTGTAGGTATATAGAAGTTACACACATAATACTGATTAGAAAACAAATATAAAATATCATAGGAAAAAAATTGAAATGATAAAAGATATATGTAAAATTTCCTCTTTTTGTTTTGATTTAATTTTTAATTTTTATTATCGTTCTATATGTAGTGAGTTGAGAGTCTTATTATAATTTTTTTATTTCTTTTTTAGGAATTAAAATTTTTGTCCTCCCAATGTCCTAATTTTAACACAAATATTTTTGAAAACTTACAAACCATGAAAATTATGTGGAGATTTAGTTGAACAGAAAAAAAATATATAAAGTAGACAATCACGCAACTTGAAATTTGACTTGATAATTTGTGTTTTCGTATCTTACATGTATCAAACACAATTAAATACGAAGCACGTTTAGGTTAAACATGAATACGACACGAATAATATTGATATCTTAAATATGAAATATATATACATATATGTTTAATAAACGTGTTAAATATATAACACAACATGTTTATTAAACATATCAATGTACGACATGACACGATTAACACATGGGTGAAGCATTCTTTTGTAATTGAAGGCCATGGGCCCCCCAAAATTTTTGAAAATTTATATATATTATATATTTTTAAAATATATTTTATTAAATAATTAAAAAATTAAAAATAATAAAATGATTTTACAAGTCTCATTTAATTTTACTAAAGTTCTTAATTTTTTTAATTTTTTAAGTTTCTTCACCCATCTTTCCCTCTCTTCTTTTTTGTTATTGTATTGTGAAATTATAAAGAAGTAAAGTTTTTATTTAATTTTTTTATTTATATATATTTTTTTAATTTTGTTCTATTTGCTTATATGTTTTAAGTTTCTATAGATTTTATTTTTTAAATTTTTACGAATCATCAACCATATTCTTTTGTTTTTGTTATATAGGTTATATATTCTACTTGTCATAGTTTTTTTTCTGTTATGTAAATTTTATTTTTAATGATTTTAATTTTTTAAAATTAAAAAATTATTGTATATGTAATTCTCAAATATAAGTTATAACGTTACATTATTGGTTATTATTTAAAATTTCACCAATATATTTTTTTTATTAATCCTAATTATATAAAAAAACTATTTTGAGTATATGTTTTTAATATGCTTCACACTTTATATTTAATTGAAAAGAAATTATTTTGAGTAAAAAAAGAAATTATTAATTATATATATCGTATTTAACTATTTATATTTTATACATTATAGTTTAATATTTAGTATTATAAACTTAAATATAATAAAATAAAAATATTGAATATTGACTACAGTAATTTTTTAGTCATTTATATTGAGAAAGACAAAACTCTAAAACAAAATAGATTATAAGTTTCTTACAAATAATTTAATTATTTATATTAAGAAATATATCAGTATTGTCAAATAAAACTTTCCTGAAGCACTATTATAAGTTTTTTTTATTTTTGTTTCTTTTTATTAACATGTTATATAAAATTATTGTTTATTATAAATCTTTTGATTATTAATGGTTAAGTTTAATATATTAACTTTAAAAATTTTTAACTTTTATTATTCTTAGCTTTTGGCCCCCCTAATAAAAATTGGCTAGCTCCGTCCCTAGATTAACACATTTTGATTAAATAAAAACTATTTACAAATAAATACAATTTTATTATTTAAATTTAAAATCAATAATTAAAAAAATAATTATAACAAAGCAAAATAATAATAACATTAAATATAATAAAATTTAACATAAATAGTATATATAAAATTCATTATCATGTAACATGATAAAATCTTTCATTAACATCTAATATTAAAATACCAATAATATCTAAAATCATTCATAAGTTTCATACATAATTAAATACATATCATTAACCACATCATTAATCATGAATAATTCCAAACACCAAAACTAAAATTATTTAAGTAAGGCTAAATCAATTTTTGATTATTAATTTTTAATAAGTTGATAGACGTGTTCCGTATACACATTTAAACATAACAATACGATTAATATAATTAATTAAACGTATTTTAAATATGTTACTTGTGTCTAACATGTTAAAATATGAAAATTTGTATGTTTAAAATATGCCAAATACGATTAGATGTG
Source organism: Theobroma cacao (assembly GCF_000208745.1). NCBI lineage: Eukaryota > Viridiplantae > Streptophyta > Magnoliopsida > Malvales > Malvaceae > Theobroma > Theobroma cacao. The sequence goes on along the minus strand of NC_030850.1, from coordinate 33,715,384 downwards.
AAATACATTAAAACTATATCCAAACATATTTAATCTTATATTTTCTCGTATCGTGTTAATGTATCTTGTCCAAAATTATCAAGTTTACTTGAACTCTGTCTATTTGTCTCTTAACAAAGTAACACTCCTTTTTGTTCTCTTTCGTTTTTTATATTATTTTCTTAATTTTCAGATATATTTTCAAAGATGCATCACTTGTAATATAGTTTTTTGCTTTCAATTAAAACCCAAGAATAAAAAAAAATCAAATAGTCAAGCTAAATTATACATGTACTGTGCGTACCTTCGTTGCCTAACATTGCTAACGTGAACATCGCTTTTAGATAACTAAATTGGTCATAATATATTTAAGAACTAAATTTGGAGTATATAATTTCGAGGAGGAAGAAAAATGGACGGTCGACGTCAAACATATCCGGTGAGTATCATTTTCAGAGAGTATGGTCAACGATGGGGTTATCCACCCGCGTGGTACACGACTACACGTTCAAATGTTATACTACGTTACGTTAACTCTGGATACTAGTAAAACATTTTAACTTTTTATTTGGGTTATATCTTAATAAAATCACAATGACGTGACAGATCAAAATTTGATCTATATGTAGTGGGGGAGGGAGAGGGTGGTAGTTTTTTATTTTTTTTATGATTATATGTATAAACTTTGACATATATATTTTTATCAATTTTAATTAAATTAAAAATTTTTTAAAATAGTGATAAGCTTTTTAGTAATATCATTAAGTGAATAAGGTTCAATTATTCTTGAACTTAAATTTTTATTTTTTTTTCTTTTTCATATTCATCAAATTAGAAAAATCTTTTTTTCTTTTTTTCAACTTTTTATTCTATTATCTTTTGTTTGAATCATTTGTCTTATTCTCTTTCTTCATGATTCAATCAAATAATTATCATTGATCAAAATAAAAAAACCCTTTTCTTATTCTCCTTTTTCGTGAATCAATTAATTTTCTATCAAATAATTATTATTTATCAATGCTTTAAAAAATTTATTCATCAAATTTGAAAAACCTTATATCTTATTTTCTTTTTTTATGAATCAATAAAACAATTTTCGTGAATCAATCAAATAATTTTTTTCCTCCTTTCTCTTCAAATCAAATAAGATCTTATGTAAAAAATACATTATTTCACAGCTTACGAACTCTAATTTGAAAATCTATCAATTAAACAATTATTATTCATCAAATTAGATAAAATTAAAAAAATATTTTTTCCCTTTTTTCAACCCTTTGTTCTATTTTTTTTGAATAATTTATCTTATTCTCTTTTTTCGTAAATCAATTAAACAATTATCATTCACCAAATTAGAAAAACTTTTTTTTATTCTCTTTTTTCATGAATCAATCAATTATTATTCATCAATGCTTTTAACAAAGTGTTATTCATCAAATTAGAAAAACCTTAATCCTATTTTCTTTTTTCATGAATCAAAAAAATAATTTTCATGGATTAATCAAACAAATTTTTTCTCTTCAAATCAAATAAGATCTTATATAAAAAATACGTTATTTAACAGTTTATGATTTCTAATGTGAAAATCTATCAATTAAACAATTATTATTCATAAAATTAAAAAAACCTTCGTCCTTTTTTTTGTAAAATTAAACAATCTTTTTCTTTTTTTCTCTTCAAATCAAATAACTACTAATATGTATTGGAAGATTTGGCTTTAGTATGTATTTTATTGGATAATCTTCTAAAATCAATCAAACAATTTGTTTTCCCTTTTTCTTCACGATATTTAATGTGAAAATCAATCAATTAAAAGGTTTTGTCCTATTCTCTTTTTTCATAAATCAACCAAACAAATTTTTTTCTTTTTTTTTCTCTCCATAAATACTTAACAACTTATGATGTTTAATGTGAAAATTTAAAATTAATTTTTTTGCTTGATATCTATTGTATTAGTAATTATGAAAATTTATATTTAAATTGTTAATGAAATTTTATATTATTTTAAAAGTTATTAATTTTTGTTCCAAATTATTGATCAATCCATGACCTTTCATGCCAAATTTTAAATCTATCACTATATATATATATATATATATATATATATATATATAATATATATANTATATATATATAATTGTATTCAGTATGAATATATACAAAGTTTATAACCAAAGTAGTTCCTGAGTAATGGAAATGAGTTTGAAGAGATGCCATGTCTACATATCTCAAAGGGGGCAACATGCAATTGCTTCGGATCTTCAGAATTATTTTCATGCAAAGAAGAGGTTCTAAGGTCTCGACTAGTTCGAGACTTCAAGTCCTTTGTATGTTTGGTCTAACTTTTTATACTCATCTGTTCATCGATTTATTTAATGGGTTTATACACTTATACAGTAGTATTAACAGCAATGTTTTTTCTCGTCAGCTGGCCATGATGTCACCCTACAACGATGATGTCTAGTGCCTTTTTTTGTGGAGGAAATGCTGAGCTGTGACAGATTGTTGAAATTCATTAGTAGTAGAAGTAGTGTACGGATGAGAGAAGGGACAATGGTCCGAAAATTCACATGTAATAGATGCGATTTGCAAGATAGTTTGGTCTATCTCTTGCCATCACAATAAATGGGTCCCTTATCTTATCATCAAAACAAAACACTTACCATAATTTACATTTAAAATTCATCATTAATTTCATAATCTCGAGACTATAGTCTATACCGGAGGTATTGATGAGATGGATATAAACTTGATTAAAAATCCAAATCCAATCCATCAACTTAAATTAGATTTAATATTAAAATATATAAAACTGTTTTTGTTAATATTATAAGATTTTAAAATTAAAATTAAATAAAAATATTTTTTATTAATTTAATAATATCGCAAAATGAATTTAAATATAAAAGATCATATTTAAGAATCGACTCAAGGTCTGAATTATATTAATTATAATAATTTTTTTTCCAACAAAAACAATTTAGTAACAAATATTGAATATAGATTTATTTATTTTTTGATCGGCAGATGTTGAATTTGTTCAAGCTTAAATAAGGAGCAGTATATATAAGAGTGCATGTCTTGGCCTTTTTGCCATTATACAAAAACAAAGGACCAAGCTAATAATTTAAATTGAGAGACTAATTGGCCATTACTAGAATATCCTCTATACTGTCATATGCAAAAGGAGTATATTCTTTTGTGTTTATGAAACATACAAAATAAAAAATAAGATAAAATTATAAATTAGAAAAGATTAATTTAAATTGGATGTTGATTTTTTAAACTTTTTTAAAAGATTGAATTTTAAAAAAATAAAATGTACAAATTTACTTATGCTTGTTGTCAAACAGAGAAAAAAAAATAAAAAGAAAAAAAGAGAACAATTTTCTAACTTATTTTTTTTTCTCCCTCTTTCTCTGTTACCAAACGCTTTTAGCAGTGACTAGGTGTGGACCCCGACAAGGCGCGGATCCCCAGCTCACTCTACCCTGCAATGCAAATTGCGGACTGTCAATAGTTGGGGAGCTGTACTTTTCAGTTTTTACCCTTTAAAAAAAAAAAAAGAAGTATATTTTTTATTTTTGTATATTTTATACAACTTACTAATTAATAAAAACTAAAAAATTCCACAAAATGATAATCACTGTATAAAGCAGATACTGCCATATACTCATCTGACTGTTAAATCTCCGCCCTTCCTACCTTATCACACCCCACACTCTCTCTTTATATCATATCTTTCTCGTCTCGCACCATTCTCTTCTAGCGGATGAGAGCTTCAATTCTTACTTTTTTCTATGGTTATGCCCTCTTTGTTATCCTATCTCTGAATACTCTTTTCTTTTCATCAGCCTTTTTTTTAACTTGCATCCCTGTTATCTATCGGTGTAATTCTTGTTGCTGCCCTTCCTTGAGAAGTTTAACAGTGCATTAAAGATCCCTTTTTCTCTCCGTTCTTCAATCCTTAAAGTCTCAAAAATCTTCTGTTTTGCTGCTGGCTGCTGCTTCTGCGTGGTAATTATTGAATCTTCTGACATTCGAATAAGCAGTCCACGTTAATGGAAGTCTGCCCGAGCTGTGCTTTTTTCTTTGGGGGGTGTCTTTTAATATTGTTTTGCATAATATTTAATCTAGTTTTGATTGGTTTAACGAGGTATACAGAATCAAGCAATGATTCTCTGGTGTTGGTGCTGAATGTCCTCAGCTTCTTATCTGTCATTTGGGAATTGAAATAAGGATTGGGCTATGTTCCAAACCCTGCTTTTTTACGAATATGATTGTTGTTTAATTAATTTTGGATTATGACTAAACTTTCAGAAGAGAATGACACGCAACTAGTTGCTTTTATTGCTATAGGCGTGCAGCTATATCTAGCTAAGCTTCAAGTTTCGAACACCTTGTTTTAGTCTTCCATCAACCAACAAAGATTGAAAATGGCTCCCAGGAACAGCCGCGGAAAGGCCAAGGGAGAGAAGAAGAAGAAGGAAGAGAAGGGTATCAGTGTTACCCAATCAGCTTAATTTCACTCCTTTTTTAGTTCCCCATCATAATCCTCAAGGTTAGCTGGAAATTAACGTCCCCCTTCTTTTCCTGTGTTGCAGTTCTTCCAGTGGTCATGGACATCACCGTATACCTTCCTGACGAAACTCATGTTATTCTCAAGGTTCGTCCGTTGCTCTTGAAATTTCATGGTTCTTGTGCCCCCTCCATAGTTTATTGCTAATAACAAACTTGGGCTATAACTATTCTAATTTCGTTTATCGTGGCACCATGTGCGTGTGGTGCGTCCGCATTTCTTTCAATTTTAAAGCCGACTTTTCCTTCTTCATGCTTTTCGAGCTTGATTTTGTTACACATCATCATCATGAACTATATAATAATACTATTATTATTATTATCCAAAAGCTTACTTTGTCTACCTTGATTCTATTCCAATCCAGCGGAGATTACAATCTAAATACCTGAACTAATTATTATGAAATTTAAAGGAGTTCAGTTTTTTCTTGGCAAAATCACTCTAGCTCTCATAATTCTTACCAGTGGATGTATTGAAATTTAAGTTCCTTTTTTGACCAAAGATATTAGTTAGGTAGGTACATACTACTATTTTGTTGTATTATAATCAATTAGTGGTTATCCTCAATTCCGTGGTAAATACCCAAAAACATCAGCAGTTGCGTAATTTGACTATCGTAATATTGGTTTTATTGGACAAATTGGCTGTTTTAATTTGGGAAGATACAGTTTTCCATCTTGTCCTTTGTTTGACATATTTGTCTGGTTTAAATTGTAAATCCTGAGCAGGGAATATCAACAGACAGGATCCTTGATGTTCGTCGACTTTTATCGGTGAACACCGAGACCTGCAACATCACAAATTTTTCGTTATCCCACGAGGTAAGGATCATAAGCCGCATGCATTCATTCTCGTCCAGTTATTTTGATAAAATTGGCATCGTGGCGAGCATGTTTGAAAGACTAATTTTATTTTCTTCAATTTTTGGTCGTCGTACTATTTTATAAATGATATAAATGTAATAAAATAATAATTTTATAAATAATAATATTATTATCAGAAATTTTAATATTTTAATTAATTCATAAAATTTCAACCAGAAATATGAAATCATGTCAGCTGTGAAAAATGTAACCGCAGAAGGGACACACACATCGGGTTCAATTTGACAACATGGGTTTTGGAATATTGCTGGAAGTCATGTTGAAGCATGGCAATCGTTTTCCATCTCTGGAATAATAGACGATATTTTTTTCTCTTTTACTTCTTTTTGGAAAGGGGGCATCTCATTTTGCACAAGATACAAATTTTTCGGTCTATATAAATCATTTTTTAAATATTCATAATAATAAAAATCAATGTTTAACTTGAAAAAAGTTTAAAAGGGTGGCTTTGTAATTTTATAAGAAATATTTTATTTTAGCAACCGAATAAGAAATTTTTAGGGGGCTAAAATTTATATTTAGGCTTAACTGAAGGGGCATGATTGACCATTCGCTATGGAACCGACTTAAATCCATTTCTGTTTTTACGCTTTACAGATTAGAGGGCCGCAGTTAAAAGACACCATCGACGTTTCAGCGCTCAAGCCGTGCGTCCTAACTTTAACTGAAGGTAAGATTTATGGAGGGCAAAAAAGTAAAAGTAATTTCTAAAAACATGGGTGCGACGTCGGTTGATGTCAAAAAAATATATGACCGTTACACTGCTTTCAAAGCTTTGATAAGATGCCATTGCTTAGCCAAGCTTTTATAAGTGCGCCATTCCCATCTCCCTCCTAAAAAGATCTAACAGCTAGTTTCTCTGTTTCTGTTTTGCGCCATCAAAATTTGCGGAAAAAAAAAAAAGCAGAGGACTACGATGAAGAGAGCGCGGTGGCGCACGTTAGACGGATACTGGATATCATGGCTTGCACCACGTGCTTTGGCCCATCGGCCACCGGCAAAGATCAGCCGAAGCCCGTCGACGCCAGCAAGAATGCGCCGGTTCCGCTGGACAAGAGCTATGCCGCCGCCAAGAAAACTACCACCCGTACTTATAAGGAATCGCCGTCGAAATCTTTGTCGAAGGACGTGGCGGTGGATGCAGAAGGAGAGATGAGGCATTCTTGTCCTAAGCTCGGCACCTTCTACGAATTCTTTTCCCTCTCTCATCTCAGTCCTCCTCTTCAATGTATTCTCTCTCTCTCGATTTCTTTGTCTTTCTTTGTTTGCATTTTCTCTTGTTTCCATCGCGTACGGTTTGAACTTGGCGACGATTTTTTGTTTTTGCAGTTATAAGGAAGGCAACGAAGCGACAAGTTGAGGAGATCTCCGGCGACGACCATCTCTTCTCCCTCGAAGTGAGATCTTCGTTCTTGAACCTCTTGCAGTGATGAGTATTTTTCTTGGCTAGCCCTCTCTCTTTCTCTTGTATTTGTGATATAAATTTGTGATAATGACCAGGTTAAGCTTTGCAATGGAAAGCTGGTTCACGTGGAAGCTTGCCGAAAAGGCTTTTATAACGTTGGGAAGCAGCGGATTCTTTGTCACAATCTTATTGATTTGTTACGCCAACTCAGTAGAGCTTTTGATAATGTCAGTTTTTGATTTTCCCTCCTTGTAGATTTTACTCATGTTCATTTATTTTCTGTTTATCTGATTTGAAACATGCTTTGAAATGTGATAAGCTTTTTGATTCTCGTCTTAACTAGTTCACTGGTTTTGCAGATGATATTGTCTTTCATGTGTTATTTAATGGTTTCCCTCTTTAAGCATGATAATATTTGGTCTGCGCTTCTTTTTGTGTGGTATTTTTGTGACTTGTATTGATTCATTATTTTAAGTTAAATGGTTTCTGTTAAATGGGTGTTTTTAAGTTCTTGTTTCGTCTTTTAATCTGTCAAAAGAATTTCCTCATGTTAATATCTTGTTACCAATATTACAGGCGTACACTGATATCATGAAAGCATTCTCAGAACGTAATAAGGTATATGATCATTGCATCACTGCTTGTCCTTTCATTTAGTTGCTTTGATTGACAATGCTCAAGATATTGTTCATTAAGATAGCCTAGCTCACGTATTGTTTCACAACTTTGCATTTTTTTTCTGGAACTTCTGTTTGCAGTTTGGGAATCTTCCTTATGGCTTCAGAGCCAATACATGGCTCATTCCTCCAATTGCAGCACAGTCACCATCAAATTTCCCACCTCTCCCTATGGAAGATGAAATGTGGGGGGGTAATGGAGGTGGTTTAGGAAGAGAAGGCAAAAGTGATTTGATACCTTGGGCCAATGAGTTTTCATTTCTTGCATCTATGCCCCACAAGACCGCCCAGGAGAGGGAGATTCGGGACAGGAAAGCATTCCTTCTTCACAGCCTATTTGTCGATGTGGCCATTCTCAGAGCTGTTAAGGCTGTGAAGAATGTAATGGGAAAGCTGAAGCCCAGTGGCTCAGTAAAAAATTGTGAAACTCTGTACACTGAGAGAGTGGGGGATTTGAGTATAATGGTAATGAAAGATGCTTCCAATGCTAGCTGTAAGGTGGAAACTAAAATTGATGGAATTCAAGCAACCGGAGTTGATCAAAAGAACTTGGTTGAAAGAAACTTATTGAAAGGGATCACAGCTGATGAAAATACGGCTGCACATGTAAGATATTTTCTGGAAAATCTTAATGATGATGAATAAAAGTCTCTTCACAGTTGGGATTCTACTTTCTGAATTGGTGATATTGATACATTTTACATTTTGACTGCAGGACATTGCCACTCTTGGTCTACTAAATGTGAGATACTGTGGCTATATTGCCATTGTGAAAGTTGAGGGGAGAGAGAACGAGAAAAGCAGTCCTCTAGCTCAAAGTATTGAATTTGAACAGCCTGAAGGAGGGGCCAATGCCCTCAATATTAACAGGTTATTCTAACTCATATAATATGTCAAACATATTTACGTATGAGCTGTGTCATATATTATATTTTAAAGAAGAGGGACCAAACTGTTTATTCTACATATTTTAACATGTTTGATAAATGAAACATAGATGGTATGATTTAAAAATAATATACTGTTTCAAGTTTCAACTAAATATTTTCGAATGTTAAATATTTATCTATCCTGGAGAGAGAACTTAAACCTCAAAGATGGAAATCATTGTGGTGGCTTAATTTGCATCAGGAGGGTGTGGCTTGCATATAGTTGTTGATTTTCCCTGAATTTTAACATTTGACTGTCCTTTATGCATGTTCTCTCTCTCTCTCTTATATATAAATATATAAAGAAGATCTGCTTTTGAAATGAAAAAAGCATAACAATCCACTCACTACCACGCATCTATTGTCCTCAGTGTGTGGTTGTTCTTCAGCTCCTTTGGCTTCATAAGCAGAATTCTTAACATTTCCCTTTTTTCTCTCAGTTTGAGATTACTTCTTCACAAAACAACATCTTCAGAACTCAATAAACCAGCTGCACCTTCACAAGTTTTGGAACATGAAGAGCTTAATGCTTCCCAAGTATTGGTAGAGAGGCTGCTGCAAGAAAGTCTTGCTAAGCTTGAGGAAGAGGAACTTGCACAGAAACCTTTTGTGAGATGGGAACTAGGAGCCTGCTGGATACAATATTTGCAGGACCAAAACAGTACAGAAAAAGATAAAAAACCATCTGGGGAGAAGCCTAAGAATGAGATGAAGGTTGAGGGACTTGGGACACCTCTTAGGTCCCTCAAGAACAAGAAAAAATCTGATGATAATATGGGTTCTGGAAACTCAACTTCGCATCCAGATGCTGTTGAAAATGTTGCAGCAGCTTCTAAAGAATCACGGCTTGAAACCAGTTCAAAAGATGACGAGCTTGTGCTGAAGAGGAAGTTATCTGAAGAGGCCTTTGCTCGACTAAAAGAATCAGATACTGGACTTCATCGCAAGGTAGATATTCTTGAATGCTGTAGCATTCAATTTTGTGTGTAGGAAGAATTTGTCTAACGTGTCCATTTTGCATGACAGTCTTTGCAGGAACTAATTGACTTGTCACAGAAATATTACATTGAAGTTGCTCTTCCAAAACTGGTAATCATGAGTGTTATTTCCTCACTTTTCTCATTGTTTCTGTATGTAAGGTTGTAGTAGTTCCTGGTTCTAGTGCTTATTATGGGATTACAGGTTGCAGATTTTGGTTCTTTGGAACTCTCACCAGTTGATGGGCGGACTCTAACTGATTTCATGCATACTAGAGGTCTTCAGATGCGTTCTTTGGGGCATGTTGTAAGTTCTATACTCTGAGCCATATCTTTTGATTCTTAAAAGGAATTCTTTATGTCGCCAAAGCTTTGTCAAGCTCTTCTACTCTGTATTTGTAATGAGTTCACTATTTTTGTTAGTTTTTTGAGCAGATTTAATGTGTATGTGTTTGTTAGAAACATATATCCACAGACATTGCATCAAAGTCTGTGACAATTCACTATACAGTCCATCATCTTTTGCTACCTATCCCCATGTCATGAATTGCTCGCGGTGTGTGAGCCTGTGAGATATGGAAAAATTGAAACACTTGACTTTATTATTTTTCCATAATAAGTTATTGGTTGATATTTGGTTTCTGCTCAGGTCAAGCTTTCAGAAAAGCTATCACATGTGCAGTCACTTTGTATTCATGAGATGATTGTTCGGGCATTCAAGCATATTCTGCAGGCTGTGATTGCCGCTGTTGTTAACACTGATAAATTGGCTGTATCAATAGCTTCTGCACTGAACCTGATGCTTGGAGTTCCTGAAAACGGAGAACTGCATAGGTCTTGCAATATCCATTCCCTGGTGTTGAAGTGGTTGCAGGTCTTCTTGATGAAGCGATATGAATGGGATATTACCAACTTAGACTTCAATGACATTCGGAAATTTGCAATTCTACGTGGATTATGCCATAAGGTATTTCATTTCCAACTTTTAAGGATTTGGAGATGAAGTATATTACACAGTGTTCACTAAGTAGTTGTAAGAAGCTATATTGGCCTTTGCCACTATTCTTGAAAGTACATTACAAAGATCACCAAGGATGCAGGATAAACTAAAATTTCATTTATCTAAAGAAGCAGGAAGTCTGCTACAAGAGGGTGCAGACTGCTAGAAATGGAATAGGAAAAGGGAGTTCAGCTAAGCAATGAAATTAGCTAAAAATCTCCTGAGTTATTCTCCAATTATGGCTGAGATCATCTATGACTTGGCCTGTTGCAATTATCTTCCCTCTGACACACTTTGATGCACTTCATAATATCTGGAATAGAAGCATGATTTTGACCAAATAATCTGTTGTTCATCTTCCTCCAAATGTAGTATATGACTGCATTCCAAGTAATAACTGCAATTAATGACTTGCCTCTGTGCTTCTTTCTGGCCCAAGTGAATTCTGAATGCCAATCTTTTACTTGTCTGTGCACATTAGACTTGTGAAGGACCCTCCGCGAGAGACTAAGTCATTAAGATTGCAGTCATATATTACAGTTGTACAGGATGCCTAGAAGCTAAGATTTATGGAGTCAGAGATCCTTCTCCCCACCCCTGGCCCCCTCCCTCTCTCAGTAGACTTAGATGATGGATTTTGCTATCAAATTGGCTAAAATGAAAATTTACTGATCAGAATTGAGAATAAGGGTACAATTCTCTATGGCTTATATAGGGTACTTTGTCTGCCTAGGGAAAGGTTATAGATCATGGGCCCAATTGCCTGTGAAGTTATCCGAAAGAGGATGTGGTGGATGAAGCACAAACACTAAGTATTACATTTCCTTTTTCTCTCATTTGCTTCTTTTAGGTAGGAATTGAGTTGGTTCCAAGGGATTTTGACATGGATTCTCCTAGCCCATTCCAACCGTCAGATGTTGTCAGCCTGGTTCCAGTGCATAAGGTGATTAATTCTGGAACATTCTATTCTTTTTTCTCCTTTCCCAATTTTGTTTCAGAATTTGTTGGTTTTATCATAAGTTTGTGTATAGTTGAATTTGATCTATTTTCAGCAAGCAGCATGCTCATCTGCCGATGGAAGGCAACTTCTAGAATCATCAAAAACAGCCTTAGATAAGGGAAAACTCGAAGATGCAGTGACTTATGGAACCAAGGTATATGACATATATCCTCTTTCCAATATGAATTGCCTATCACGTGCTTCAGCAACTTATTTCTATATCTCTAGTCTCCAACCTGCTGTACTTTTCATGGTTTCGGCAGGCTCTTTCAAAGCTGGTATCAGTTTGTGGTCCTTATCATCGAATGACAGCTGGAGCTTACAGCCTTCTTGCTGTAGTTTTATATCACACTGGAGACTTCAATCAGGTCTTTTGATAACCATTTCTATATGGAATGTGTGAAAATCCATATAATACTAGAATAATAGTACCCTAAAAAGTTTTATAGAAGTATTCTTGTTAAAAAGTGTTGTTTTATTTCAGTTTAGTGGGGGTTTCAAGTTGAATTTAAATCAGTAATCTGTCCCAATTACAGGCAACAATCTACCAGCAAAAAGCCTTGGATATCAATGAGAGAGAATTGGGACTAGAGCATCCAGACACAATGAAGAGTTATGGAGATCTTGCTGTATTCTATTACAGGCTTCAGCATACAGAACTTGCTCTTAAGTATGTTTGTTTGTGTTTTATGTATTTTAGATTGAGGCTTAAACAAGATGTTTACAATTTATTTTTAGTGCCTTGTAGCTATCATGGATTACCTTCAATACTATACAATATGCGTTATAGATATTGAAGCAGCCATCTGCGTTTTCTACTGGGCCACTCGATGGATTTGAGTGTCATGAGACTAGTTTAATCTGCTTAAATGCCTATAATTAGAGGCTTTTTCTTTTTCAAACTATACTTTGAACCTAATCTTATTGTTTGCTTCTGGCATTTTAAGTTTCTAAAGAAATATCTTGCAAGATGGCTGTGGCCACTTTCAAATCATATTTTTCATCTTTCTTGTTAACCTTTTAATCTAAACATCTATAAATTTTTGTTGGATCAGATATGTTAAGCGTGCTCTGTATCTTTTACATCTTACCTGTGGCCCGTCTCATCCAAATACTGCCGCAACATATATTAATGTAGCTATGATGGAAGAAGGCCTGGGCAATGTGCATGTTGCCCTCAGATATCTGCACAAAGCTCTGAAATGTAACCAAAGGTTACTTGGTCCAGACCATATTCAGGTTTGGATTTCTTATTTTCTCAATTTCTTTGAACTTTGTTTTTACGGCATTTTTTTGTTATATCTATCTATGATACTATTTCTTGATCTGGTGAGACAGTAAATCATACAAAACCTATGGTCCTGATATTGAGTCTTCTCTTTCATCAGTTTTAGACAAATATGAATTCTTATATGGCTAAAAACTAAAGTCATTGCAGAGGTTTTTCAATTTTTGGCTTGGTTTTTCTTTTAATGGTTGATTGGTTGTATAAAACTAATTGATAAAATGCATTCAGGACTACAGAGAATTAATGCTTTTTATAAGCGTGATAAGTTAAGTCATATAGTGGGTGGTAAGACAGTGCTGTCTCGGTTGTCTTTGCTGAAATGCAGGCTTGCTAAAACATGTAAATGAATTAAACTCAATTTTGAATTTATACGTGCTTCAAATCGGGTGCTGGCAAGCATCATTATCTATCAAAATGTACTTTTGGCGTCCTTTTTTCCTTCATTTTTACATCACAAAGAAAAAACCTTTCAAGGAATAATCCTTTCTTCTGTTAATTTCTCCAGACAGCAGCGAGTTATCATGCTATAGCAATTGCACTCTCATTGATGGAAGCATACCCTTTAAGTGTCCAACATGAACAAACAACCTTGCAAATTCTCCGAGCAAAGCTGGGCCCAGATGATTTGCGTACCCAGGTATCTTATGCAGTGCATAGATTGAACATGTACTTTCTGTATTGGGTGTATTCTCATATTCAAGTTGATGATATATCTGAAAACTGCGACAAATGCTTTCTGGCTATGATTCATACCTAAAAGATTTAAGTGACTTTCGACCTGGAGATAATGCAGCTACTGGTTCAAACTCTTAGTTGACAGAGCAAATCATAATAAAGCGGAAGTTGGCAGCAATAGTAGCTTGATGATTTTTGACATAGGGACATCTAATGCATGACTTGAATAAAAAATTTCAGACAGCGCGTGATAGATATGATTATTTTTGAGGGTTTTATTTTATTTTATCATTATCAATGAGCTGTTGCAACTTTCTGATGAATTCTTGCAGGACGCTGCTGCATGGCTTGAGTACTTTGAGTCCAAGGCGTTTGAACAGCAAGAAGCTACTCGAAATGGTACCAAGAAGCCAGATGCATCCATAGCTAGCAAAGGCCATCTAAGGTAAATCATCTTAGCATATTCCTTGAAGAAGTGCTCTCGAAAATAGTTGATTGTTTTCGAATGTCGTGCAGTTTCCTTCTGCTACTTTGTGTATTATTTCACATAATTGATCACACCCATCCACCCACACAAAAGAAGCAAAACAAAATTTGCCCCAGTCATGGATGGCGGACCCAACCTGTCTTCAAATTCTTTCTTTGATACTCCATTCATTTCTGTCGTGGATTATTACTTTTTTATATTAATTGGAGTAAAAATTTAAAAAAGTTTGGTTTATTGTTCCAAATCTGTTGTGTGGAAGACTGCTTGAATAGAATTGTTAAAGCTGGCATATTATAGTACTTTGTGTACTATTCACATAATTGGTCCTGCTGTTATGCCCGTTGCCCGTTGCTTCAATCTCCTAGTTCAGATGTAGAAAAAGTAATTCATGCTGTTTCTTGGATTTTCTTATGGAATCTTGAGATTTCACTTGGCTATTGTGGACCCAGCTTTCAATTGCTTATGGAAGGATATTTATCTCTGCTTAAAAAAAAAAGGCGTCTTGAGCACATTAATAAAATAAGAAATCAGTTTTCATAAATGAGTTTTTATTGAACACTGAAGAGTGCAAAAAGTTCGCCTCAGCCTCTGTTCTTACAAATTACCAATGGATGGCAAAGTGCCTCTATTCTTCGTCGTTCATGTGGGTTCACCTTACCCGGATCCTTGTCGTCCCCACACCCACACCCACACCACACAAACCCACCCACACAAAAGAAACAGAACAAAATCTGCCCCAGTCATGGCTGGTGGACCCAACCTGTCTTCAAATTCTTTCTTTGATACTCCATTCATTTCTGTTTTGGATTATTACTTTTTTACGCTAATTTGAGTAAAGATTTAAAAAATTTTGGTTTATTATTCCAAATGTGTTGTGTGTGGAAGACTGCTTGAATAGAATTGTTCTAGCTGGCATCATTTTATGATATCTGAAAAGCTGCTGTAGTGATTACAAAGATTATTATAGTAGTAGTAGTTAGGCTGGTTTTCTAAGAACTCTTTCAGTCCATGGCCCAAATGAAAAAATTCTTTTGCGAAGCACCTCACTGGATTATCAACATTTGTATACATACTTTTTATTCTTGTGTCTGCTAGAGGTTGGGGATGTGATACCCTTTTTTTCCTGTCTGGGAAAATTCAGACATCCTTGTACTGATCCTAATGTTTTATGCTACTTTGCAGTGTATCTGATTTGCTTGACTATATTAATCCAAATCATGATCTCAAAGGGAAAGATGTTGCAGCAGGAAAGAGAAGAAGCTATATTGCGAAGGTAGGATGGAGTTTATTTTGTGGTTAGTCAAACTTATTGTTGACATACTATTATTGTTGATGATAGGAACCAGACTCAAAATGATTCTCTTTACTAATGCTGTTGCATGAAATGAGTCAGTAGGGCATTATCTAGAGTTTGTTGTTAACTAAGTTTTTGCAGACTGTATCAGTGGCTAAGACCTATAGAAAGAAATTTGAAGTAGTTTGAGGTCGTTAATTTTACTGAGTTAGCCAAACTGTCATAACAAGGCTCCACAGGCCTGATTTTGTGCGTAATTGAACCTATTCTGAAGCTTTGCTGTCCATGTAACGTTGAGAAGGTGGCTTATCCTGGGTCAGAATCCACAGTCCATGAAAAGTGGAGAACAGTGAGAACTAGAACCTTTAGATATGGGGCTGTGGACCTGGCATGGGCATTTATAGAATCTGGTGGAAATGTTGTCTCCAGAAATGAATGTCATCTTTCTCCAATGGGGAAAAATTATTGTCCCTTCTATGATAAAAGACAGGGTGCCACATTCTTTTCCGCGGAAGGGGAAATTTTTTTTTCTACTTTTGTTTTAACAATTTTACAATTATAGAAGAAAGTATCTAAGCATCCTGGTAAAGGCATAATCGTGGGAGGACTCACCAGACAAACCTGGATAATTGCAAGTCTGCAGTCCAGGAAAAACGCAACGTGACTTTTAGCATGCACCATCCGTTGCATGCAATCTGTTCTTCATTTTTTCTTACTTGTAATGCACCTCATCTGCAATCTCAATTCTCCTATGCAGGTGAAGGGAAAACTCCAGCCTGCTAATCATCCAGCAAGTTCTGAGGGATCTCCTAAAGAGGCTGCAAAAGAGGCTTCAGATGAAGAGACACATTTATCTGAACAGGAAGATAAACCAGATGCTAACCAGGAGACAAGCTCTTTGCCAGTGCAGTCCCAGGCTCCTGTTGTGGAAGAGACAACAGAGGCAAGACTGAACATTGATAATCACATTCTGTCTGAATCACATGCTGAAGGGGATGATGGGTGGCAACCAGTTCAAAGGCCAAGAACATCTGCCTCACTTGAACGACGACTAAAGCAGAGGCGAGCAACTATTGGTAAGGTTTTTAGTTATCAGAAAAAGAATGTTGATCCTGATGTGGAATTCCCTCTGGTCAAGGCCACTCATCAGAGTAGTAGGTATTACCTATTGAAGAAACGGACAATATCTCATGGAGCTTATACAGATCAGTACACTATGAACCCCTCCCAAGGTTCAAAAGTTGGACGGAGAATAATCAAAACTGTTACATACAGGGTTAAGTCCATTCCATCATCTACTAAAAGTTCAACTGAAATCTCTAGAAATGGAGGTGAGGTGTTTAATTCTTCAGGGGAACCAGCTTCTACTTTTGCACCAAATGATCTCCGTCCAACAAAAAATTCTATAGTCAGTCTTGGGAAATCTCCTTCTTACAAGGAAGTAGCCTTGGCCCCTCCAGGCAGTATCTCCAAACTGCATTTCAGGCCTGAAACTGATTGTCCTGAGAAACCAGACTTCAACATTGAAAAACATCAAGAGGTAATGACTGAAACAAAAGATAATTTTGATCAGTTGACTTCAGGAACAGGAAAAATATTTGAAAAGAAGAATGAGAACTCTACATTGGATTCAACAGATAGCTTGAAAGAGGAAATTGCTGCAGTTGAAAATAAGGAAGAAACTAGGTCAACTGCTGGAATGGAAAATAACTCTTCTTTAGTGGTGTCTGAGAAAGTGGAAGGAGTAGGACTTGACGCTGGTGGAAACGAGGCTCCTGAAGTTGTACAGGATGGCATATTCATAAATGGCATGCCAAATTCAATTGATTCTCCTAAGAGTGAACTCTGTGAGAAGGTTTTGTCTAGAGGTTTTGAACCCCACAGTAATCCAAACTCCACATTGCAAGAGGTAGAGGAAATGGACAAACCCTTAGTTGTAAATTCTGGTAATGGTCAGGGACTAGCCAACAAGAAGTTGTCTGCGTCAGCAGCTCCTTTCAACCCATCAACACCCATTTCACGTGCTGCACCACTCCCCATGAACATCACCCTTCCTCCTGCTCCTGGACCTGTTCCCCCCGTTGGACCTTGGCCAGTGAACATGCCTATTCACCCTGCACCTCCTACTGTCTTACCAAATCCAATATGCTCCTCCCCTCACCATCCATACCCATCACCTACTCCAACCCCAAACATAATGCAGTCTCTACCCTTTATGTATCCTCCCTATACTCAACCCCAACCTGTACCAACGAGCACCTTTCCCATAACTAGCAACCCTTTTCACCCCAGTCAGTTCTCATGGCAATGCAATGTGAACCCCAGCATACCAGAGTTCATTCATGGGACAGTTTGGCCTGCTCATCCAATGGAGTTCTCTATACCATCACCAATTATTGAGCCAATTGCTGATCAGATATTGGAGCCTAAAATGCAAAGTGATGATGCAAACCCAAGTCCAGCTCCAATGCTGCCTGTGGATATTGACACTGTGGGAGAAGCTAAGAAAGAAGTCAACATTTCAGCATCTGAGGCAATAAATAATGATAATGAAGTAGCTAGAGTTGGGTTGGAAAGTGTACTGGAAAATGGTCACTTGAATCAATCTATGGTTGACAATTCTGGGAATGATCCAAGCCCAAACAAAAATCCTGAAGGCAGTGCTGAAAGGAAGAGTGATGGTGAGAAAACCTTCAGCATTTTAATAAGAGGTAGAAGAAACCGAAAGCAGACGTTGAGAATGCCAATAAGTTTGCTTAGTCGACCATATGGCTCCCAGTCTTTTAAAGTTATATACAACAGAGTCGTCAGAGGGAGTGAAGCTCCAAAATCTAGTCGCTTTTATTCAAGTGAAAGTTGTACAGCTACTGCTACATAGCTGAAAGCTTTATTTCATGCGGATCTTAGCATAGAAGGATTGGTATGAACAGGGTAGAAGAAACAAAGCTTGATCAGTCCTATGGAAAGGCACATGAAGTATTGTGAATCTTTCTAGCTTCATTTTAGCAAACTGCATTGCCCATTGGATTTGTGATCTAAAATGCAGGTTGGTTTTCTTTAACTGAGGCCAGTAATGCTTTTTGTTTTCCATTTGAAATTGTGCTCACAGTGAGATGGCCTGTCTCACTGTGTTTTGTCTATTTTGGAACTTTTATTTCACTAATAAAAATTAGGTCATCAAAACCCTTTTAAGCTCATCTAGAAAATAAAAACTAGGTGGAACACACACTCTCTCTTAAAATTATACAGATGTAGAAGATTTTTCTGTTTCCCATCAAACTATCATATTAACAATATCATATTAACAATCCTAAAATTTTTTTGCAGATACTCTATATTTAACTTCTACTTGATTTAGCTGACAGTATGAACAAGAACGAGAGTGGCTTTTAAAATCAGGTATCATGACTTCACAATCTCTATTGTATCTGTC
Source organism: Theobroma cacao (assembly GCF_000208745.1). Classification (NCBI taxonomy): domain Eukaryota; kingdom Viridiplantae; phylum Streptophyta; class Magnoliopsida; order Malvales; family Malvaceae; genus Theobroma; species Theobroma cacao. The sequence continues at coordinate 33,696,780 of NC_030850.1, read as the reverse complement.
TTTTTGCTACTCAAAAAACTGCAGGAAATGATTTGAGTAGGTTAAAATTGTCTTCATCTTTCTCTTTTTTTCTTTGGAGGGGTGGGGGGGGTGGCAGGAAGGGAAGGATGCAGATAATTCTGCTTGTATGTTCAAAACTTTAGGTTTATTGTAGTTGTCTTTGTGACTGTTAAATACTCCATATCTGAGAAAATAACCCATTGAGGTTGTAATAGTTAAAACAATCATTTTAGAGTGTTCAGACATCTTTACTAAGTATGATCTAGAAAGATAACTTTTGATCCAGAGCTGCTACCTCTCGTATCAAGAGGATGTTCTGAGTGAGGTTGGGCTAGAGACTGGAAACGCATGCCCAATGAGGTTGGGTAGGGTTCAGTGTTTTCAACTTTGAGGCATTTGCAGTTGGTTTTAACTTTTTTCGCATTAACCTTGTGTGTTTTTTATGTGCTCATTTTTCATTTTGGTTTGATCTGCAGGTTCAAATGGTAATTAACTATTGGGGATTAACTAGGCGTTGTTAAGGTGACAATTTTGGTCTATACTTCAGTAAAGGATTTTCTTTTTTAATATTTTGATCACAGAATTTTAAAGACTGATTTCACCTTTTTGATTTTCTATAGCAATGCCATTGATAAATTGATTTCATTCAATTGTATATGACTTCAATTTTGTCCTTTTAATTTTTTCCACTCTGGCGCTGTCATATTGTTCAAATTTAACTGGTTGTTCCAGTATCAAGTGACACAAATATGAGAAAATAATAAAATAATTTACCTTTTATATCACTTTGGATTCCTCATTGATGTCATGGAGAGAGATCGATTACCAATACTCATTAATGTTGGCTTTGATGGGTGGCACGGTGCTACCTAGTACCAATGTAACTGCACTGCTTTTGTATCAGAGTGATACAATGATAAACATCAGGCAAAACTATGAGAAAATGATCTCTAATTTTTTTGGAGTAAATTGTGAGAAATAATTTTTTTTGATAAAAATATTTTAAAAATAATTATCAAAATAAATTTAATTATTTTTAGTCATATTTAATTATAATTTGACGAAAATATCTTTTAAATTATTTTAAATAAATTAAACAATTCATCACAATTTTTCTCAATTTCTCTCCATTTGTGCTTCGGATATTTGTGTTTCGAATTTCTCTCTCACCATCTCAATCTCTCAAATTTTATCGATTTTTCTGTTCGGCATTCGTCTGCTATGCTTTCGATTTCTCTCTCTCACGTTTTCAGATTTCTCTTTCTTACGCTTTCAAGACACCAAACAATGGTTTTGACGTGTTTGGTTGGGTGGTTGTTTGAAAAATTCGATTTTTAGCTATTTTAGATAAAACTAATAACAAATGTATGAAATAACTTTTAATTGAATGAATTCGGGATATAGATATCAATAAATTCAAAATTTGAAAATTTATAAATCTAGGGTTTAAAAAAAATTTTTTTAGTCAAAGTAGGTGTTTTAGATAAAAAACATTTGTATTTTGATTTATGAAAACATGTTAGAAACACTTTAATCTGTGCCAAATTGTCAAAAAAAAAAAGTTGAGAGGATTTGAAATTTCATAGATTTTTGTGCATGACGTGTCATAGGTTTTTGCACATGGCATGTAACACGCTTATCATGGCTTGTCACAAGCTTTTGTACATAGCGTGTCACACGCTAACTATGGCTTGTCACATGCTTTTGTACATGGCGTGTCACACACTAACCATGGCTTATCATAGGTTTTTGCATATGGCATGTAACACGCTAACCATGATTTGTCACAGGCTTTTGTACATGACATGTCACACGCTAACCATGACTTGTCACAGATTTTTATACATGACGTGTCACATGTATTTGTACATGACGTGTAACACGCTAACCATGACTTATCACAAGTTTTTGTACATGAAGTGTCACACGCTAACCATGGCTTGTCACAAATTTTTGTACATGGCGTGTCACATGTTTTTGTACATGACTTGTCACAGATTTTTGTATATGGCGTGTAACACGTTAACCATGGCTTGTCACAGATTTTTGTATATGGTGTATAACATTATAGCGTGTAACTTCATTAAGGGTAATTTTATCCAACTTGATTAAAAATGATTAAAACTATAAAAAGAGTTATTTTTAAAAATATCTTATCTTTAAGGATTATTTTTTAAAATGTTCTATTTTTTTATTACATAAACAACGGCAAGAAAGCTCAAACTCAAAAATCGCTCAAGATATCTCTCTAATGGACCTTCATTTCCTGATCACAAAAGACAAATGCATCTTCATTTTGCGACTAAGGTTACAATTACACTTGACAGAGAAAATTGTGAGTCCCTAGTTCTGTCCCAGGAAAATTGAAATTGGAATATGGTTCAACTTGGTAAACAAATATGAAGCTATTTAATCACTTCTCACGCGAAGAAAGCTCACACATGAAATGGCTTGTATAGCAGGTTCAGAAGCTAAATTCAGTAAGTTGAACAATGCAGTTACACATGGCTTGGCTTCCTCAAGGCTAACTGGTGCAATGCTGAGCACTCCGTTCAGATACATGATCAATCAAAACCCCTCAGTTCCATCAAAGTATTGAGAATATTAGAACATGAGCTACTAAATTGGATTCATTTGGAAGGTTGGAGGCTGACCAGACTTGTCTCTTCTTCTCATGCACGAGAATGCTTCTAAAAGAATAACTGCAATTAGAGTTATTGCAAGAAGAAACCCATAGCCAATCTTCCAGTCATTCCCAGCTCCTGCCAATTGAATTCCCAATATTACATTCAAAGCTCCAAAAAAGAGGGCCATCCTTCCAAACCAATGGTGGTACCAGTTCCAGTATCGCCGGTACTTGGAATCTTTATTGGGCCGTAGAAAAAATGCCATTATCTGAAATCATCTTTGCCACATTACATTAGCAATTCAACCTGTATAAAGTATTGAAAGCTTTGAATTATTCAAATAGGAGCAAACCTGAAGAATGCTAAGCACAAGCACAAAGATTCCTATGCCTCTATGTGCTGGAATATCAGCGTTCATGCTTCTGTAAAGTTGTACTCCAAGGAGCACGGCGGCGAGTCCTAGGATGAATCCCAGAAATTGGATCCCAGCATGAAGATAATACCATAGAGGATCTTTGTGCTTTAAGTATCTCGCTATCATTGCCCCTGCGGGGAGGATCAAACCCCATCCCATGATTCCCAATATCCCATGATTCTTTCTCTGGCTGACGTCTACGTCTAAAACAGACGCTGCAAACATAGTAGGTGATTTGTTAGCAATAGTTTGATTGTGCTGCTCTTCAAAGAATGATGAGATAGCTAACAGTTACAAAGGTTTGAAATTGAAGATTTCTTAATATAAGCAGACCTTGTGAAAAGTCGAACCAAACGGCGGTTTTATCATCGTGTTTAGTTAGGTGCAAGTGAGTAGGATATCTGCTTCCAAAAGCCACAATAAGAGGTTGCCGACCAAGACGATGTTCAAACTTGGCTTGAAATGCCAAGTAAATCATGGCCCCATGAAGGGCCACTACCGGTGGAATATTGTTAAGTGGCAATTCACCCTTGTCAGGGATGACTTGCGATGCATGGGCACCCCGCAAGTAGTATTGCTTGATTCTTGCCTGACCTTTCCTATTAAACCATCCCACCATGGCACTGGATCCAAGCATCATTCCGTTCCTGGAAAAACCAATCCCGACCCATCCAGTTGTGTAGACTGCTGATAGTATGATGGTCATGACATTGTCTGCTCTCTGGTAATACTGCATAAAGGGGTAGGATTAGCTACTTCATATTATGTAACTCTGAACTCTTGTCTTCTTGAACTAAAGGTGATCGTGGTTTCATAATGAAGTGCCATGGAACAATGTAAATATTTCAATCAATTTTCTGCATAGCACTTGCATTTTCCACCATTATAGAATGTTTCTAAGCCCATTTAATCTCTCACTCTTTTCGTTTTTGTTAATAGAAGTCTTGAGATAACCACAATTCAGAAAAAAAAAGTAGAAAACAAATTGAATTGCAATGAGATTTTGAAATTAAAAAGATGAAGCTAACCCATTTCCTTAAAACCCATTTAAATATCCGCCATCATCTTTATTGTGTCAACAAAGTCTGGCTTCAATGCATAACGAACATAAAGTCACAATTGCAGAATTACATGCATTGAAGGCACAATGCCGACCAAAAAAGGAAAAAACACTCTCTAAACTGAAACAGGGCAGTGGAAAAGGAGTTCATTCATCAGACTGCCTTTTTTTAGGTCTCTAGAGACCAAATTATTATCTTCTCCATCAGTGAAAATACAGCAATAACTGGACAAACTAATCAATGTCACAAGACCAAGCTCCACACATGTCATTATTTTCTAAAACCTCTCAATCAACTAAGCTAATCAGGTTTAATTCATTCATGCAAATATGCAACAATATACAGAGAAGCATACATAACCTGAAAATAAGAGTTGAAACAACTTACCCTCAGAACAAAGGTATGCCATATAGGCGAACAAACCATATTGGAAGTGGATATATTGCCATAAGGTGGACCAAGAAAACTTAGATCAGTACCACAAAGTTCATATCTTCCACCATCACCATCACCAGCAGTACTAATGGAACCATTGGCTAAAGGATCATTCGTATCATGGTCGAGGACTTTAAACTGAGCACCCTTATCTGGATCATCGCTGTCAGGCTCCACCAGGATCTCCTTAAAATCTGCTGCTGCAAAAACCTTGGGTCCTAGGAAGATACAAAGAAGGTATAACCCAACAAGAATCCTGGAAAAAGAAACCCAGAATCTTGGAGTTGCCATTGAGATACAAGAGCATCAACTGACAAAGCAGTTGCTAGGAAGGTCAAGAACAAGAAGACAAAGTGTGAAGGCGAAGCCATCCAGGGTGGTTAAGATGTTTCAGTTTCTTTCGACTCAAGGCTGAATTATGGTTGTTGTTGGTGAGGGTGGGGATGGCGGTTGGTGATGGCGGGTAATCATCATTCCCGCCAGCGAACTCATCACCAAATAGCATTTTCTTTTGTCTCTGCCTCTCTCCGTCCCAAAACGGTTTCATGCAATTTTAATACATCTGTTAAAGCCTTTATACCTTTAGGATAGCTGTCACTTAGCAACAAAGGTTTGGCTGAAATGAACTGGATTCGAGAGGAAGACGCAACAATGGGCCTTTTTAAGGTAAACTGTTTTAGTAAATGCATAGCCCCTTTCCCTCTCAAAAGAAGCAGTTCCGCAAACTTTTGACATGCTAGCTAATAATAAAATGAGGAAAGCTACTGAAAAATAACTAAAAAGAAAACCCAAATTTATGAATTGGCAAATCTAATCGACTAGATTATTACTAGTTCTTTAGTGAATAGATTAATACTTAATTTAGAAGAGGTTTCAATTAAACCAAAGCCAAAGATTGGCTACTTCTTGACCCACCGTCGGGTTAAAATTTTGATCAATTAATAGCAAAAAAGTTCAAACAAATTTGGCAAATTTAGGTTGTGATGTCAAACTCCTTTTGTTTACAACCGAAAAAGAAAGGTCTTACAGAAAATTGATGCTGGGGTTACTTGATTTTGGTTTTATTTATGTTTTAGCTCTCATAGATTTTTCAATCCAAAGGTTTCATTTAATTTGCTTTGCTTAACAAGATAAAAGAAAGATTTAGTTTTGACAACTCAACCAAAAAATTAATCAAAAAGTTGATGGAACTTTGCACTTCATATATATATATACATATATATATATATATTAAAAACAAGAAAAAGAGTAAAAAAGTAATTATGTCAATTTAAATAACACACTTATTTATATATATATGGACATTCATTTAACAACCAGCTTTTTGCCACTGAAATTATGCCTGGGACATGTTTGGCTATAGAAATACAAATCTTTATTATATTTGAGAGCTAACCATGAAAAACACACTACATAAAACCTGTTTGCACAAGATGTACAACAAGCAACCTTTAACTTAAATCTGTGGCACCGGCTGAGATTTTGATGGCATTAGCAAATTAAGTTAGCATTGCATTGGAGAAAGCTGAAGAGAGTTAACTGGACAGGGCGCAAGCTTTGGCTACTCCTCACTAAGCCTCCTTCATTTCTCCTCTGGAACATCACAGGATGCAATATCACCATTCGCAGAGATGCTGTACCGATTGGAGAGCAGAAAATCTGCTGAAAACGCATGCTTTCGAATTAAGCCTTCTATATATATCATCACTATTAATGAAGTGATAATTGGCTTGTGAGATCATTGTCACGGTTGGCAGAGCATATGTCTAAGTCCCCACACCAGCTATCAGAAGTCAGAATTCACGGCTTCATAACAAAAGAAACTTGATTTCAAGCTCACAGTTGTGCAGTGCAATGTTAACTTTTTTGGTAGAGAAAAGGTTAACTAAAGAGATCTTGGCGGCCTGAATATATGTTCCTCACCACTCTCCTCATCAACTCTAACGATCCATTTGCTGTTAGCACTAGCAGTCTTCTTCATGGGAATGCCCCTTCTTTCTGCTCCTAACAGACCTCCACCACCCCGATCTCGCCTTTCACTTTTATTGGTTCTTCCAATAGTAGTAATTTCCATTCCTTTCCCAATGGGATGCTTCATAGACCTCACTGTAACCTTATCCTTCATTCCTTTGACATGACCTCCGAAGCCTTCCTTGTCACTCGCCAAGTTGTTAGCCACTACTACTGCCTTTTTCGGATTAACATTTATCATCTTTAACAACTTTGGGTAGTCATCATTCTTGCAATCCACCAAAGAAAAATCAATTTTTTCATAATTTTGCAGAATCTCAGTGGGGTCTCCGGTTTTAAATTCTACAATGTCTATTAGACCTGAATCTTTAGTTTCTTTTTTTGCTTCAAGAAGGGCAGTCTCCGGGAGAATGCAGACGAACCTGGCCCCAGTATGTTTTGCAGCGGTGGCTAATGCTATTGTGGATGGTGATACACTAGATTTAACCTCCACTATCAGTTTTGATTTCATGCCAGCTGCTAAGGCTGATATGAACTCACTGCTTCCAGGCTCTCGTGTTTTCCATGAGTCACTTAGCTTGTTCAGATTATTACACTGTAAGAATAAAGAAAGTAGAATTAGCCACTATCCATGGAAGTCAAAAACATAGTACTATAGACCCTGAATCCGTGAAAAAATAGTAAGAGAAGAAAATTAGCTGCGTTGCTATAGATATTTTAGATACAACGATAAGGTTGTAATCAAACACAATTTGAAGGAAATTAAACTGTCATAAAATTAAGTGGGATTATTAGTTTGGTTTAGAAAGACAAAAAAGCATTTTTCCAATCTGATTTTGCAGACAGTTATTCATCATCTTAACTTCTACTAGTTCTTTGGCCCATTGTCTATATATTTAAATGACACAAAGCTAGCAGATCTACACATCCATCTTCTAAGCATGGAAAAAGGACATCAGAAGCTACCGCAGTCATCGTCCATGAAGGATTTGATTACATGTCTGCCTAAAGCTCTTGTTTTCATGGTACTATTATGAAAAGATAACAGACCATTTAGACCCGGACGAGGGAAATCAACCCAAGAAAATCAATTAACAATTAAGTAAAACGAAGGTAATCTAACTTGGGGTTGCATTATATGCATGCCATTGCCATCTTGAATTGGCCGAGATCATATATATTCAGCAAACAAGTTGACATTAGCAAGAACGAAGGCAACTTACCATCTTTTACATGTTTCTCTACCTCTAGCAGAACCTTGTTCTTAAAGAACAAAAAAGAATTCCATTGACATTGCTTTTCTCAAGAAAAAGTTATGAAAACAACTTTTGTTTTGTACAAGCATCAAGAAAATCCTACTTACCCATCAAACACAATCTAAAGCCCCAGAAATAAAAGATGAGTGCAATTTTTAAAGCCAAGAAAAGAAAATCAGAAACTGGGGAAAGAAAACGGAAAATGAAGCAGCTGTTAATTACCAATTGGATGGTCTCGAGATATGCTTTTGTAGCGGATGTTGCAGACCATTCCATCTTGAAAGAATCTCCAAACAAACACAATAATGCAGTAGAATGGGGCAGATGGGATATAAAGAAAGGGAAAGAAAAGCACGAGAATGAGAGAAATCTTGTGTTCAATCCAGGGCCTGATACAATCAGGATCTAAGAGCCTTTTTTCTTCCTTTTCCTTTTCTCCTTAGGCAAAGGAGATCAGGTACCTTTCCAGGCAAACGTTGGAGGTTCGGACCCCTGTTTATAGCAACGATCCCGCCCGCAAACGACGTTAAAACCGTGGCCTGCAAAATCGGAAACAGAACTAATCCCATGTTTGTTTTTAGTAAAATTCCAGAATCCTGCATTGAACACAGCACAACAACTAGGTAAGTCAAGCGACCACGTTTGACAAAATCTGCCCTTTAAATTTTGATGGTCAAGATAGCCACGTCAGCTACCAGTTTGACTATAGGCTTTGATTGTTGACCATAACCCAAAATATTTTGGGGTAAGAAATACAACTGTAATAATTAAAAAGTGATTTGTTTTTAGCACATGTAATTGAAATGGTTTGACCGATTGAGAATGCTAATAGTCTAATACTGATCATTATCTTTAGAAAAAAAGTTATAGGAAAAATAGCAAATTCATATCCATTTTAATGTCCATGATCATTTATGCACAAAAATTTATAAATGAATTAAGCCACTATTGGCACATTTGATTTTGAATGTACACAAGCAGGAGCGAAGTTAGCTAATTTTTATTAGGAGGTCAAAAATAAAAAATAAAGATTAAATATTTTAAAAACTAATATATTAAATTTAACTAACAATCAAAAGATTAATAATAAAAAATAATTTTATATAATATATAAATCAAAGAAAAAAAACCTTACAATAGTCCGAAAGTTATGGTCAATTATGTTTCATGGATTAAAATTTATCAATTATTAATTATGTATTGAAAAACATCTATTATTTTTAGGATTGAGTCTTAATGTATTGATGCACATTACTCTTATTTATGAGTTGAAGTATTAAGGTTTGGTGGCTCAAGTGTAAGAGAGTCATTTAGACGATTTGTATCTTTTCTTTTAAAGAATTTGTCAATTGTTTTTAACTTACTCATTATTTAATCAAACTTGAAAAAAAAATTAATACAGTCAACTTTCAATATTCTTATTTTATTTTTTTCTACTTATAATACTAAATATAAAATTATAATATATAAAATATAAATAATTAAATACAATATATAGGATTGATAATTTCCTTTTATATGATCACGATTGTTTAAAGGTTATATGTTCAATACAATTTTCTTTCGACTAAATATAAAATGTAAAACATATAAAAAAGATATATTCAAAATAATTTCTTCTTACATAATCAAGATTAATAAAAAAAGTGATACATTGATGAAATTTCAAGTAATAGTACAACTTATATATAAGATTTATATAATAATTTATTAAATTTTAAGGATAAAAATCATAGAAAATAAAATACATATAACAAAAAAAAGAAGAACATGATAAGTAAAAGATAGAATTCACATATGACATAACCAAAAAAGAAAATAATATGGTTGATGATTCGAAGAAATTGAAGAAGAAAATTTATAAAAATTTAAAACATATAAATAAAGAGAATAGAAATGAAAAAAAATAAACAAATATAAATAAAACAATAATATAAATTGAGAGAAGAAAACAAAAAATACTTTAAAATTGGAGCATGTGAAATCATTTTGTTATTTTTTTTTATATTAATTATTAAATAAAAAATTATTTTGAAGAGACTGTCAAAGAAATATATAAAAAATTTTAAAAATATTATATAATATAAAAAAATTAAAAAAATTTTAAGCGCCAATTTAAAGGAGGCTCCACTCCTGTGCACAAGGTAGATGATTATTGAGAATCTTCTTTGAATATTCGTGAGTTTTTTTTATTTAAAAAAAGATCCGAAGTTATTTCATTTTTACACAGACAACAACTGCTACTCCTCATTGACAAATAATATGAAATACATCGCAACCATTTGGACTCCACTGGTTTCATGTAAAAAATCAATGAAATCAAACATCACTACTACCCAAAAAGTACCCCAGTTTAAAACAAAAGTAAAACAAAATAAAGGAGAATTTTCCACGTTTGTTGATTAAACAACATATAAATTATAATAGTATAAATTGTAAATTGAGCTTGAAACGCTTCCAGCGTAGGAGGAGATTGATTCACTGAAGAATGGAGATGCTCTACTATGACTGTCGGTTGTCTTTTCACTTTAGGGCGCAAATGGGTTTCGATCCATGATATTTCCAGGAGGATCATAGTTGCACATAATAAAAACGCCACCGGTTGAACATTTGACTCTGGCACATCCTAGTTTGGTCGAATTCCTCCATACAATCTGTGTGTAATGACCGCAGAGTCTCTCTGGAAGGCAGGCATTGGTCCTCCGATCGTAAAACCTGTGTTCCTTCACCCATAACCTGACGGCATCCTCCGCAGTCCAGTGGTCTCGGCCCCCCCAGAAGATGTTCTCGCCGTAGGGCCCAAACGAATGGATCATACGGCAGTCAGGGATGCGCCTGTTCGCCCACGAGAGAGCGAAGGAGGCCAAGGTGTCATCCCAGACGAAAGGGGTAAGACCCACGTGGGCCCGGACCTTGTTGTGGGCATTCAGGAATTGTTGCTGCTCTGTTTCAGGAGGCTGGGGCTGGGGCTGGGCCGGGGGCCGGAACTGGGACTGGGACTGGGGCTGCAGGTAGTGATTGGGGATGATCTGCTGAGCTTGCATTTGAGTTATTGCTCTCAGGGGGTTAATTATGTTGGGTATGTTTGGGAAAGTGAAAACGACGGGGACGAGTTGAAACAAGAGGAAGATGAAGAGTGTGAAAATCTGGGTGTTGGTGTTTGGGAGTTCCATTGTTGTCTGCGAGATTTGCTTGTTTTTCCTCGAATGAAAGAGGGAAACGAGAGGGCGAGACTTGAGAGGGAGAGATGTCATATGCATGGACGATTGAACGAAATTATGGGATTACCACCAAGTTTAGTTTTGGATAATTGGAAAAGACTATAAACAACCTACCCGCATTTAGATAATTTCTTAATTCCATTAATAAGCAACAATGAGAAATTAAAGAAGCTCGTGACTAGACGAGAGTACTCTTCATTATTATTTATCTCTAGTGGTTGAGGCTCATAAAATTAATGGTCGATAATCAAGGAGTATCGTACGAAGTCGACTATGAGAAATGTGGCGCAGTGTTTCTCATTTTCTAGACAAGCCCCCTGGTCACGACTGCATCCTTGATTAGCCCGAGTGATTCCACGATGTCATCGCATAGCTGGTGAGGGTTTGGTATAGTTCCTTCATCCACCGACAGAACAATGGTCATCTTGTCGATATAGCTCTGGAAGTTGATCATCAATGCCTGCAATTTTTAGTTATCAGCTGATTAGTCAACCCAACATCGACAGGACAACATAGTATTTTAGATGTTGTTCTAAAATAAACGCATACATGAGGTTGACCATAAGAACTAGGAGCAAGGAAAACAATGGGATGTCCATAAAAACCAATTTCCTCCAGAGGTCCAACCAGATTCGAGAAGCACATTGTTGTGTGAGACATAATTCTGTGGGACAGAGCACTTGCTGCCTGTTTTCACCAATTGACAAAAACATACTCTTCGTAAGAAATGAGTGAAGCCCGTAAGAACAGAGGGATTCTATCAGAATTTTAGTTTAAGAATAAAGTACTGCTAGAATTTCGTTTCTGCAGAAAGAAGTGAATTAGAAGATTCAAATAAAACCTTGACTCCAAAAAGCTTGAGCACTAATTCGGCAATGGAGAAAGTGTATATAGCTTCAAGGGAGCGTTTCTTTCTGTCAATTGTGGCCTTAGCATCACGAACATAATCTAATGGATCATCCCGAATTGCAATGGTGAAGGGGAGGAGAACGTAACCAATCCAGTTGCCCCACTTTGCTTCAGCATCCTTCTCCATCATATCTGCTAAAGCCTGACACACATTGAACATGCTTAAGAGAGTGATTAGAGATTTCAGGTGAAGTTAATTACACCCAAGGTACCTAAACCATAAGCCTGGTATTTGGTACAATTAACTGCTGAATTAGTGTGAGAGAGAACTACTAACTTGGATTCCTGCAGATGGTCTTATGTTGACGAGCAGAGTTGATCGGAGGCGAATACTCTTTGGAAGATTATCCATTTCTATTGCTGCCCCATCATTCTTATTCCCGCCTACCAGTGAAAAAATGAATCAGACAATCGCTTTGTTTCACCCTTAAACTATGCATACTGGTAAAACAAGAAAAACCTAACCATATATTCTGTTGATATAGCGTGACAAACCCGCCTGTGTGATTCCCAAAGCAACATCGTTTACGGTCTGCAAGTTAAGTTGAAAAGGTTTTACTCGAAAATTTTCTGAAATAACTGAGAGAGCAGCTTCTGAGGTTTTACTTACAGTGTTCATTGCATTCTTCACCAACTTGATGTCATCCAAGCTAACTGTCCCGTAGACAATTCGCCGAGGAGTGAACTCAACTCCTGGCAGACCCTTGAAAGGGTTCTCCGTATCTTTCAAGAGCAATGCCGTTGCCATAAACATGAAAACGTCAACGACACTATTCCAAAACACCTGAAAAACTGAGCAAAGCATGAACATAATCCTCCAAAACCCTCTACGATCATTCTTCCTCCCTTGCTTCTTCCTGATCGGAATGGTAGGCAAAGCCAGAGGATCATTCATTTGGCGAGTACAAGCGAGCAGGAGAGACATTAAAGAAGTGCCATCGCCAAGCGAGTGATGGATCCTGAAAACACCAACTGCCTCGGATTGTGAGGTTCTTAAGTTGAGCAGATGGAGGTCCCAGAGAGGCTGCGATTTGTCAATGGTGGTCTTGCTCAGGTTGTAGATGTAATCCTCAAGGAATTTGTCTGGTAAGTCCATGTTTGGGTCCAGGTCTGGAACAACAACATGCCTTTCCAAATCCACTTCTGTTCGAACCCATTTCATTTCTCCCTTATTCTCCTCGTCCTCGACCTGACATCTCTATATATATTAGTATTAGTGTATTGAAAATGAAAATTAAGATGCATGTACCCCTAATTACCTATACTAGATATATATATAGGCAAAGTTTCTCTTCAAGCTACAAACTACTCCCATATCTTTGCCATTGAGATATATGTCTGAGTGGTAATTATTCCAACAAGTCCCAAATCATGCATGCAAACATTTAAATAACTTAATCCAACTAAATAGCAACGAAAACATCAGAAAACAACAATAAATATTTATCTTTAAAAACTCCTACTTAACATCTCCAAATGAAAGCAACAGAATTTTTGTCTTGGTGTAGTTGGGTTTAAGACTTTAAGTTGGTATTTCGTTGCCGCTTAAATTGTACACGTTGCTAACATGCAAGCTTTGATCCATGTCCATTAATTTCTCTCTTTCCAGAAAAGCTTCTTATGCTAGCTAGAGAGAGAAGAGCACCGGCGATCGCTCTCTGCTAGTTATTGTGACAGATTTTTCCTTAGTTAAATAAACATGCATTTATTTGTTAGTAAGTAAAGAGGTTTAAAGAAAATTAGCATTTTCAATCGAGAGATGAAGGGGAAATAAGTAAACTATACCTCAAGTAGGAGCTCCTTTAAGTACCCAAAAGAAAAGAAAGTTTAAAGTATAAAAGTTGAGAATGTTTTGTTCTACCTGCAAACTAGAGAAACGAGGGTGTTTAAGCAAAGTATGGCCCAAGTTGGCTTTGACAACATCCGGGTAAATTCTGGTCTTGCACCCCAAGGTGGCTATAATATACACGTTGAAGTTTGGTTCGTGAAACAGACGAGCTGACGGGCTTAATGGCTCTTCTTCTGCTGTTCTTTGGCCGCTACTACTCTTATTCTCTTCTTCTCCTTTGCTTCCTGTTTTCGTTTCGATCGGTTTGAGACCTTGCTTTCTCCATCTGAAACCGTTCCTAGATTCCATTATACCTCCCAAAGCCTTTTCCACAAAATTCTTTTGCCTTGGTAAGCAAATGAAATGAGCTCTCGAGGTTATCTAATGGCAAGTGACTACCTAGAGTGTCTTATTTATAGAGGGGATGCACCATGCATTAAATATTGATGCTTGTTAGTGACACGCTAGGGTGCTTGCCCGTTCTTACAATTATATAATCTTTCTAAAGCATCTAAAATTTTTAATTTTTTATGTTTTATAAATAAAAAATAAAACTTATATTTGATACACCCATAATATATATACAGTATCGAATCATCGGATGGTACCACCTTTTAATAATTTTTATGCTTTTTTTCTTAACCTTTGGACTTTAAAAATCCATAGTTTTGCTCTCACAGGAAAATAAACAGCTTACAGAGAAACTTTTGTAAACCTTCAGTATGACTGACAGTAAGGTTTCAGGTGATTTTGCTGTGCTCTAGAGCTGCCTTGTTCTTGAATTTTGCAGCAAATCTCTTTTGAGTTTTGACAATGACAACTATTAGCTTAAAACACTCCACTGAAATCAAAATCTCTTTTGCCTTGAGTAACCTGAGAGTCACATATATACTTAATTTTTTATTAGTATATCCTAAAACGTAAAATCCATACAACCTTAACATTAAACTGCCCCTGCGATCTCGAGAAACTAACACTGCTAGCTAATTAATACTTCATACTGCAAAAAGTTCAACCTAAAATCATTATCAGACAGAACACTTTATCAGAAAAATTTATTAGATTAGAAGTAATAAGTCTTGAGGTGTCGGGAGGTGTTCAGGTTTGTCTGCCCCTGTGGAAGGAGAGAGAATATCAGAGCAGCAATTAATCCTACAGTAGAGTAGTACAACGGTGCAATCTGAATTTTTCTGTGATGTCAACTGCCATTAATATCAGCCTGTCTTCGCTGCCTCAAAGAGGGTTTGACCTTGATTCTCTAGCCATGGAGCTTGGACAAATGGAGGAGTATGGCGGTGAAAACAACCAGGTGGCTCCTTCTTGTTGTTGCAATTTCTGGATGTTAATCTTTAATACATGCTACTGCAAAAGATGCCATTGCCTTTTTGCCATCAGCATCACCCAAATTCAACCATAGTATTAATTTCAACATCCAACGAAACTTGATGTTTTTTTTTGTTTTTGCTATAACAAGTCAATGCTAAGTTAAAGCAGTCGTAATTCAGACAGAACAACTACATTTGCTTGTGGCATCCATTAACAATTGACAGGCAGATCGGACTGAGGTAAGCCAACGAATGCAATGCATGTCCATAAAAAGAAAGATTTCTTCAATGGGTCTGGAATCTGGATGAATTCTTTATGTCTTACATCATCGTGTGAGAGATCCCAGTAGCATTTGTTAAACATTTCATAGGATGGATATATACCTCTATTGACCTTGGTAGCTTGCCACCATCCAAGGGGGTGTAGCTCATATGGTAGAGCGCTCGCTTCGCATGCGAGAGGCACGGGGTTCGATTCCCCGCACCTCCATCGATCTCTTTTCTGCTGAAAACCTTGAACAATTCAAGGCTAGGAACCGTCGTAGTTCACAATGTCTGCCGGTGTCAATGATGCTTTTATTTTTTAAAATGGTAAAACTGCTATGGATTGGAGCTGCTGGTTGTCTACTCCAATTCAGCACACAATAAAAGTGTCAGTAAACTAAGCACGAGCAGGATCAGACACTTTGACGTTGAGTTGCGTCATATTATGCCAGAAAATTTGTGTTAACGCAAATATACGTTTACTAATAGGAACTCTCAATTCAAATTAATGCTACTTACAAAAAGAATATGTGAGAATTTATATGAAATAAAATATTAAAGGGACTACATCAATAACGGCTGACTGAATCCTTTGTGTCGGTTTATATGTCCTAACTAAAAAGCAGTGGAAAATAAACTCTGCAGCCCACTCTCCTGTTCCAATGAATAAAAGAATCATCCTGCAGATAAGTCTCAATTCAACGACCGATAAAAAGAGCTAGGTTTTGAAAACAGTCCATTCTCCGCTACTTCGACCAGGCAACTGTATCGATCTCTGCTTGGGCGCTCCTGTACAACTCCAGTCTCTTTGCAAGGTTGGTACGACGCTGCATAACTGCTGGATCCTCATCCAGCAACTTAGCCAACTGCTTTGTCTGCAAATATAGCAAATGGACAGGTGATTACCAGAGTTCATCCTCTGTTTTCTTTTCCTTTTTCGCATTTTTGTAGCAACAGGGCGGGGGAGAATTTGAGAAGAAAATGCTTACCTCTTTTTTACCCAGTTCAGTGAAGAAGAAGTCAAGCAAGCTGCGTTTGGCCTCGCGGACTTGACAATAGACAACTGACTTTGGGATAGAGTTTCTCAAACTTGCACAAGTCATATTGACGTAGGACAGGACAGTGCTACCTGTTTTTTCCCATCGGAAACAGTAAGAACAGGAGAGGATCATAGTTAAAATGAGACAGATGAAATGTATTCATAGCCAGTCTTTTACCAGTCTATTTATGTGCAGGAAATATCATAAATTAACATGGTGAACTAACATCTCTCCTACTTTACTGTTTTTAGAAACTTTTATGAGGAAGGGGAAAAAAGGGGAGAGTCTTCTCCGAGCAAACAACTGATGACAAAACTGTGGAATACAAACTTAAAAAATTTAGAACTCCAAAACATTACATAAACTAACAGAGCTACAGATTCTTGTCTAATAGTAAAACTGTCTGAGCCTTTTAGTACTTACCAACTCGTCGAAGATAGGAATCGTTATATCTATCAAAAACTGAATGTGTAGGATTTCCACCCTTCTCAATATCTTGAGGAAGTTTCCGGAAAAATTCAACAGTCAGGTAACCACATTCCATATCAACTAGCTGTAGAGTTGCTCTCTTGCTTTCTTCCCTCAGTCTTTCCAATGATTCAATAGCAGCATTCCTTACTTCCACTCTTAAAGTGGGATACTGCTTAAGTTCCTGTATGCAATAAAAAGAAATTACGATGGAAAATGGGAAGGGGGGGTTATAGCATTGAACAAGTAATCATCAAAACGGAGCAAAGATAGTGAGCAATACATATATGAGGTCTCAAAAAAAAAAAAGGCAGCAAAGAGATGCTTGACTCCAAAATAGGACGTGAACATGTTCTATGAAGTAATTAAATTTAAAAAGAATGATAAAATCAAAAAGTCAGCACGGCCGGTGACTTGCCATTGTCTCAGCCATAGCCTTGTTAACAAGGTCCTTTAGTATAGAATGAACCTGAAAATGGATCATGAAAGGTATCCATCAAACCACATGCCACAAAAGGTCGAGAAAGATGATTGCTAAAGAAATGAAATTTGTACCGCATCAACAGCTGCTTCAGCAGGACCTCTAATAGATACTAAACAAGATTCTATAAGACGGCGATATCCTTGCTCAGGAGCTATCAGATGTGGTTGGTATCCATCAGCTTCAGTAATTAACTTGCGCACATTATCCATTGAAAGATGTTTATCAAATTGTAACCTCTTCAAAGCAGCAGGAAGTTGGTTATCAAATACACCATATACTTTATCACCTCCAGGGCGTCTGTGAACATTGATAAAACCAAAAGCACATTAAATTGGAAATTGGCAAGATATAAAGCAAATTGATACAACACAGCACTACATAAAAACATACACGCCATCAAGATGTTCTTTAAAGTTTTGGTCAAAAGCTCGACAGATTTCCATTATCATATATAACTTCCCCTGCATACATAAAGAGAATAGTCAGTGGCTAAACCTGGGAGCATCATGCATTCCACAACTATTGAAAGACAGAGAGGGTGAGAAAAGACCTTCACCCTAACTATCAAAGACTGATATGTAGATAATAGTAATACAAATTCCATAAAAAGGTCATCTAGTATGAATTAAGCTGAGAAAAATTGACAAAAGGCAAAACTTGAAAGCAATAGAATAGGTTCAATGCTTACTCCAGCATCAGCAGCAATAGGCTTCCCAAGACGGCTCAGTTCTGCCTCCAGATCAATTATAGTCTTGCTAATAAGAGACTGAAGACCAGGAAGTCGAGACTTTATCACCAGTTCCAAGTGCTGAAAATTCAACCAATTTCAGTAGTAAGAATTACATTAATAACTTGAAATACCCAAAAAGAAAAAAACCAAATTATCAGTTAGCAAATTAAAGTTAACATCAAAGAATAAATATGTATGCAGGAAACTACCATACAATTAAAATTTAAAAAGAAAATATGAGTATCTACATAAAAATCTCTATATGCCTCAAAATGGATCAAAACATATAAATGTAAATTTATTTACATAGATTGCAAACATCAAATATTTATATACCTTAGAAAGCATCTTTCCTAAGTGCTCAGAACCCATCCTGTTAGCAAGGTGACTATACTCCGGGCTATTTTGAAAATATTCTCTCTCTCTACGTCGAGCAGCAATCATATCAACACTCTTGTTAATGTCAGCTTGAGAGCGGTTAACAACACCAATCCATGGAAACTGTAGCTTATATGATTTTCCTTCCAGAATCTAAAATCCAAAAACATTAAAAGAAAAAAGGAAAGTCATTAAAGTGAACTAAACACATGATTATTGGTAACAAAATCCCACAAAGACACTGAAACAAATAACATGTTTAAATAGACCTTTGTAAAAATATTTTTGTATAGAAACGGAAAGGCTCCAAAAACAAAACATGTTAACTTGATTTGTATAATATAAAAGATAATATACATCCTATAGCTACTCCTAATTATTATATTATAAATGTCAGTTATCTCAACAATTTGAAGAAAAAAACTTACATCAACTGCATTGGTACCCTGGTCCATCAGATCAATCTTCGTTAAAACTCCAAATGTCCTCTCTCCTGATTTTTGACAACCAACCAAAGTGAAATTCAATACAATTATAATCGAAAACTAGGGGAATAATCATATGATCAAATAGGAAAAAAGTTTTAATGCTGACAATGATGGATATTTTAAATCAATAGAACTATCTGTTTCTCCTGCCAGAAGGCAACTGACCCCCCAATAATAGTGAAAGAATCAAGACCATTAAAATGAAACCCAACATTGCTACTGTAACTATCACTATTCCCTTTGATCAATTACATCACCATTCGATATACATTTGTATCTTGTCTCTAAGCAGGATCCTTAATACAAGATGTGTATTATGCAGGTTGATAGCTGCTAAATTCAAATTTCTGCTACAGATGCTTCTTATACCACAAAAACAGTAGTTGAAAAAAGAAGTGAGACTGCAAATGAAGGGCAATGGACAAAGAATGTTAAGAGGGCCTAGTTGAGCAGGTAAGCAAAGGCATGACACAAGTCAAGGGCAAAGAAAACCGTTGCTCAAGTAAAGGAAATAGACTTCATCACTTTAACTGGAATTGTTTTCCAGCCAATCCTCCATTCCGTCTTTACATTGTACAACTTCTGCCTACCAGTTCAAGAGTGGCTGTTAATCACATTCAAAGAGGTAATGCAGTCTTTGAGGGCACTTGATTCTTTAAGAATGAATTTTCTTTTTATTAACTTAATTACAGAGAAATGCCATGCTGATTGCACTTTAAGCTATGGAGGATACATAACCAATGGATCATAATAATACTCATAGATATTTTCAGGAGGCTCCCATCAGTGCTACTGGGGGTGCATGAATTAACACCATATAATAGCTTGTCACTGGCACAGACAATATAACTGGTACAAAGAAGGTGCACCCTTACAATCCTCTAGTTGTAGTGAAAGTTCCAGTCACATTAGCATCCATATATTGGCACAAGGAAAGGATATTCAAACAACTAGTGTCAACATACAGTAACTTGTAGAAATATCACTTTATCATCCCGTTAAAAGCACTCCGTCAGCAAGACAATTTCCTAATATATTTTCCATACTCTTCATTATTGAACCTTATATTAGTTTTTCAAATTACTTAAACCTATGTAATTTTGTTTCATCTCCCTTCTTTCACCTCTTTCTATTCAATCAACTTTCAGAAAAAAAAATGTCTATTATCTAATACATGAAAGAATTTGACAAAAATTATACCTTTAGGGTCAACCTCACGTGAAATTTTTATTGCATCAGAAGTAGCAAGATCTTGATTGGCAGGAGAAATTGCCAGGATGATACAGTTGGGCTGCAATAAGAGGCGAGTATAGCACAATAAAATATTTTACTTGAAAAGCATATCTTACTGTATATGAAAGCATCATAAGAAACAAAGAATGTTTTAAGCATTAAGTGGACCCTGCAAAATTACATCACACCATCATACATATCTGGTTTTACTTGCCCTGAACTCAATGAACTTCATAACTATTGACATAATATATTTTATGAACAAAAATTGGTCAGAAGAATCAGATGAACAATATTTAACGTCATTTTCCATGATGCTTGGTTTAGAATACTTAGAGTAAGCAAGAATCTCTCAAGTTCTGCCTCTATTTACCTTTTCGATAAATGCCCGAACCATATTCTCAATGTCTTGCACGATGCTTTCAGGTTGTCCCTCTACAACATGCCAATTATCACAACTTATTCATTAAATTCATTAAATGAATATGTCAATGTAAAAAAACTTGCAAAAGGCAGACACTCACCAACAGCTACTTTTGTAAGTCCAGGGAGATCAACCAATGTCAAGTTCACCACTGCAAAGGTAATGAAGCAAATAAATATAAATAATAAAAACAAGAAATAGAAACGCATCTGGCAGCTTTTACAAAAGAAACAAATTTCAAATGCCCGTAATAATTCAAGCCCATTTAAGAAATAGCACAGATACAACCCACCAATAAACTAATAATAACAGCTGAATGATGGGCAGTAGGCATACTTGTTAATCTTAAAAGTAAATTCAACTCATGCTGATATTGCATAAAGGTTGGCAAGATGAATTGACACCACTAACTAATCCCATATCTTCTAATTTTCTTTATCTCAGATCAAAACAATTGGGAGGTTCATTTTTGGTACCAAATAATCCTTGTTTTATTTCAGATAACACCTATTCATGACAAGGATTAAACAACTTGACCAACACTTTATCTCACCATTAGGAGAGAAGATACTGAGATGGATCGGAACGCTAGAAATTTGTTTGGTACGGCCAGTTTCTCGATCTGTCTCATCAGAAATCTCCTTCCTAACCGCAGCTGCACAAATGTAGACTATATAAGCTTAGAATTCAAGATTAAACAAAGACATAAATAACTAATAATAAATTTAGCAAAAATTAACACAAGTATACAGCACTAAAATGAATTGATCCTAACTGTATTAGCTAAACAAACTAGAAGAAGTTAGTGCTCAATAAATTCTAATCTAACAGCAAGCATACCAAAATCGGTGAATTTCTTTCTAGGAAGGTGCATGAACTCTGCATATTCTTTTCCTTCATCTATCCTATGAAGTTGCAAGACGAGAGGCCGCCTTGTAACAATCCCTGAGAACAAGGTTTTTCCAAATATCCAGGTATCAAGGGACATATATAAACATACATGTGGTGAAGCAATAGCAAGAAAAATTAGCAGCAAAAATTTACCTGCGCCACGAGGTAAAAAATCTTTTCCAACGATACTCTCCAGCACAGATGACTTTCCAGAACTCTACAACCATTGGATTACTAAACGATTAAATCAAAAAATTATGCTAGAAAAAAGATGTGAATGATTTAATAACCATATTTATGGGCCTAATTTCAATAAATTGAAATTTCTAACTTCAAAATATGATAAAACACAGCCAAGAAAATGATCGTCGCATGAAATGAAAAGACAAAGAAAATTTTTAGTCAAAATTACGTAGAATCAAACGGTAAAAGAAATGAATCAACACAGAGTTAAACAAAAAGAAAATATACATTAAAAATCCGAAAATAATTCAAAACAAAGAAAGAGGAAAAAAAATGGAGGAAGAAATAATGAGAATGATCAGAAATCAAGAGAAACGAAAAAAAAAGTTCTAATGACAGAAATCATACTTGACCACCGACGACGGCGATGGAAGGCAAGGAATCCCAAAGGGTGGGCAACGCGCTTTCTTCGCCGTGATCGCCAAGCGCCGTACACGCTCTCTGTATCTTGTTCACCAATGTTATCAGGTTCTCCATGCTGCGGTGACCGAGTCAAAAATGGACGAGTTTAGGTAGCGAGGAGTGAGTCGACTCGGAAGGTGGCGCTTTCGGAAGGAAAATGTGCTTAGTTTGTTTTGATTTAAAAATTTGAGAGGAGAGAAGAAGAGGTAGGGAGGCTGCGTTTTTCCTCAAGTCAGAAATTTGGGTTGGCGAAGGAACCGGGAAAAAGTCTGACAGAGTCGGTTGGAGGGAGAGAAAGACAATGGTGACGTGGATTCTTATAACGGTCTTCTCGTCCTCCTCGTTGGGCTAGTTGGGCCTCCGATTATATAGGAACCCTAATTCTGTCCAAGTATTTTGGATTTTTATAAATTCGGTCAATGAGGCAAGGCCCGAGCCCAGCGGTTGAAAGGTAATTCTAATTTGTGGGGAGGAAAATTGAATAAATTGATAGAAATTCTTTTGTTTTCAAATAACTAAAATTTTTTATTTTTTGTAACTATAATAACTCAACTTAGTGTCTAGAAACATTTTTTATTATTTAATTTGGTCATATTTCTTAATTTATTGATAATATTATCTAAATTGTATGAAATTATTTTATAACATTGGAGTTTTACAAATTCAAATTGGTGAAATGTTGGAATTTGTTACGATATACTTCACAAAATTGTATTTGATGTGCTATCAATATATATATTACATATAGATTATTATTTTATAAATGTATACATGAAAATTTTTTAAAAATTTCAAAGTGCATGTTTTTTAAATCATAAATATTTATTTTAAAAATTCTTAATTTTTAAAATTATTATATAATGAGATGAAAATATTTAGTTTATTGATGTTATATAAATTTTATATAATGCTAATGTATCAAGTATAAACCCTACTTTTACATGGTTATTATTCACACTTAAATCAAGTTATTTGTGTTTTTTTTACCATATGGAAAGGAAAATAAATGCATTCAACTGAAGGTCACAAGTTCGTAAAGAAGTAGTGGTAAACCTTTAAGAATGTGTAGGGATTTAATCGTAATTTCTCCTACATCACTTATCTTTTCCATGTGAATTAATTCAAAATTAAAGATTGAGATTTGTCTGTGGTTTTTATTTGCTTATTGTTCAGAATAGCCTCTTGCAAACTCAAGTAATATGTAGAAACATAGTAATAAAGTGCTCGGTGTTGTTTATATTTGTCTTTTTTAAAAAAAAAAAAATTAAAGAGAACAAAAAAACAAAAGAAGATGAGATTTGATGAAAAAGTGCAAACATTTGGTAATCCAATTGTAAATAAATGATTGTGTCCAAATTTGATATGGCTCTTTTCTTTCACACGTGATTCTCTTTTAAGATAAGTTTGAAACTCAAAATCAACCTAAACTCTTCCTCATTGATTATAAGTTAATGCTCAAAAATTCTTGGGGATGGATTTAGAAATTAGAATCAAATAAAATAAAAAAATTACTTTTAATTATCAATAGTAAAACCGATATATCATTAAGTATTAAGTTTAAGTATTTTAGAAAACTCGAATTTAATTGGATAAACAAAAAAATATATAATAGATTAGATAACTCCAAATTAAATAAAAAATTGTGTCAAAATAATTGAATTGAATTTATTTTATCCTATTAATATATATTTTTAATAAAATGGTCTTCCCGTTTTCTTTTTAAAAATGTAATTTATATGAATTGGTGTAGAAAGATTTGATTATAAGTTCTCGTTTTTGTTCTCTATTTTTTTGCTATTAGTTTGAAATATCATACGCAACACACGCATCTAGAACACTAAATGCAAAATTGCAATTTACTTGAAAGATAAATCTGGAATCGAAATTATGCCAATGATACGATCCAGCCTATGAAAGAAAGAAACTGAAATTAGACTTTTTTGGGGATTTGTCCAGAATCGCCAATTTAACCGCGCTTTTCAAGTTCTAATTCCATCTTCCGAGCCAGTAAGCTGCAGCAGTATGTCCTAAAGCTACTGGTCCATCCGGTTGCTACCATGGTAGCTCCTGGCATATTCTTTGAGCGTGGGGCCTTGCAAAAATATGCGCCTCAGTGGCATATTCGTTAAAATAAGCCAAAACCAAGGGCTTTTGCTCCACCACAAGTTCCTATCTTATATAAATTTAAATTCCCGTCACCCACTAAAAATCGTTTCTTCTACCTTCTCTCAAGCCCCACAGAACCTACATCATTATCTTTCCTATTTCCTCTGCTTTCTCTCTCTCCGTTTTAACCGTCAAATGCAGACTCGAAAAACTCAAGCTAATAAGAACCGGCTTTTCTCATGGGCTCTGTCACAATAAACCCCACATTAAATACTTTCTGCTTCAATCCCCAACGCTACAAAACCAGACCTTTTAATTATTATTCTCCTCACTTCTCATTCATCAAAGTCAAAGCTTCTCCAGTTTCTTTCGCCTTTAAAACTCCTTCTAATCCCATAAACCCAACTCCTAACTCTCAAAATCGATGCTTTTCGGTTAACCCTTTATTGGTTGTAGTTCCAGTCTTAAAAAGCATCAAAGGCTTGGCCTTCTCACACACTCAAAAATGGGCTTCATGTTTGCACGCTTACACCGCAGAATCAGACAAAATTTTAGACCAATTTAGTGGGAATTACTTGCAAAGCGGAGGTTTTGGGGTGGCTTTATTAAGTGTAACGGCTAGTGCTAAGGTTCGAATTAGTCCATTTGTGGCGACATTGGCGGCGAATCCAACGTTTGTTTCCGGTTTGTTAGCATGGTTTATTGCTCAATCGATGAAGGTGTTTTTGAATTTCTTTGTAGAAAGGAAATGGGATTTTAGGATATTGTTTGCTTCTGGTGGGATGCCTTCTTCGCACTCGGCTTTGTGTACTGCTTTGACAACATCAGTGGCGATTTGTCATGGAATAGCGGACTCTCTTTTTCCTGTTTGTTTGGGGTTTAGTTTGATTGTCATGTACGATGCGATTGGAGTTAGAAGGCATGCTGGGATGCAAGCTGCGGTAAGAAGCAATATTATTCTGATTTAAATTTTTTTACTATGAAGATTTTGAGTTTTGGATGCATCTTTGAAGTGCTAGGTAGAGGGTTTTGGTGGATATATATGCGCATTGAATTGTTTTTTATTACACTGTTGCATTGCTTTTCCTTTTTCTGTTTTAATTGTTCGGTTTTTAATATCGCGATAATTGTATTATATGTTTGATTCTTGCACTATAATTAGTATGATTTGAGTAGTTTCTCCGAGGGCATAAGTTTTGCCAAAAATGGTCAGTTTTGGCAGTTTTGATGGTTGGAGATCAACATTTATTCTTGTCAGCCTAAAATTGTGACAGGACTAGCCCTTAGGTCTTGGTTGTTTAGAGAAAATGAAAAGGATGAAAATATAGTTGCTTTCCACTTCATGTTTAATTCATCATAGGTATGTAGTTATAGGAAGATGCCCCGGAGTTTCAACTTTTTAAGCAACCTATTGGCATTTCATTGACATGTACGTATTATTTAAGGATGGTTTTGATTATTTGATTGACTCAGGATGATTGCCCTGTTCTCATAGTAAATCAGAAGCTTTGTGATATATGTTTGGTTTGAAGGGTGGGTAGGCTTTGGACGCAGATGGGCAATTAATTGAAAAACCAAAACTTAAGATCTTGAATATGTTCAGATAATGTGTGGAGATAGGCAAAGTCCTCCCTGGTATATGTAATACCATAAGATGTTTCTGCAGTAACTATTTCCATTGGATTTACATTTTCAAGATCTGTTTGTGGGGGTCTTAGAGATGGTATGCCTAGTGTATTTGGCATTATGAGCTACATCCTGTGCTTCTACAAGTAAAATTTCCTAATATAATTTCCCCCGTGGTGACCGTAGCTTTTAGTTTGATTCATATATCATCACTTTGGGCTTTGAAGTGGAAGTGCTGGAATGGATTATTTAATCATCGGAGAAGCAAAGATGTTATTCTTAACATTTAATAATAAATGGTGCTTGAAGTTATTCCCAAGTTATGAATAGATTCTGACTTGCAGTATTGCTTCTCTTTAGCTTTAAAGAATTTATATGAAATATTGATGTTTTATTCTCATTTAGGTAATTCAAAGGATGAGCGATGTTGATGATTTTCAAGGATATATTTAAATTTTTAATAACCTCTATTAGCTGCTAATTGAATCTGAACCACTGAAATAAATATGATGGCCATTGATACCCCTGCTTCAACTTATAATAATTGCCATAGTCTGTTTGTCATATATTAGTGTTCCATAAATAATATGAACGTCCTTGCCTTTGTTCTAAGAAAATTATCCAATACACCATCATTTGAATTTTTAAACTCCATGAATGGGATTAGAGAGTTGTCATATACCCTATTAAGGTATATTTAAAATAATTAATAAATTAATATGATTAATAAAAAGATATGTGATAATATTTTAATCTTACTTGTAAAGTTTAAAACCTCCACAGGCAGTGTATAGAATAATAATTCTTTGCTCTATCACACATAAATATTGAAACGTCCGGTTAAGCCTCTTATTCACAGGTGTACGTCTGCATTTTCCCACTGGCCTACCGCCTACTTATATCTGCGTAGATTTCACATGGGTGTGTTTTTCCTGGGTACAAACATGACCTTGAATTTAAATGTTGTTTCCTCCAATTATTATATGCAATATCCCAACGTTCTGTTTGGTTGCCTTGAGAACTATCTCTTACCTTTGTGAATGCTAACTTGTGTTGGAATCATGGAATAATTTTTTGTATGCCTTGGTTGTAGGTTCTTAATATGATCGTTGAGGACCTATTTCAAGGGCATCCTATCAGTCAAAGAAAACTCAAGGAACTTCTTGGACACACTCCCTCACAGGTCTTTGCTGGAGCTATGCTTGGCATTGTGGTAGCTTGTATATGCTGTCAAGGTTGCTTGGTTGCAACCTAGAACTGCTTCTGCAAGCAATTTTTGATCGGATCGTGTGAACAGTGTTTGCTAGTTTAAAATCCCCTGGCTCAATTTTATGGTCTGGCCTTTCAAAAAATAATAAAAAAAAATTTGTATGGCCTGCTGAGTTGTTGTATTCCCTACTTAAATCCTCAATAACCTGAACCAGAAGACGCGGAAATTTTCTTTCTCCGTTTCAGTAACTTTGCTACTTGTAGCACAAATCTGAATTGACGCCAGTATAGCAATTTAGAAATTTTCCTGCCTGTATATTGGATCAAGAATGCCAGTTAGAAAGGTAATTATTAGACGAAGGATTGAAGAGTGCTGAACAACTTGCTTGACCGCATTTTTCCCCTGGGTAACCTTGAGCCATGGCCGGTTCTTGGCATTTAGAAATTTGTGGTGTCACTTTATTTCGGGTGAAAGTTCATGATTTATTCTTCTTATCTGCAAATAAATTTCGGACGAAGGCGGTGCAAATTTGGGATTTGAGAAGGGAATTCCAACTCGGACAGATTTATCTCTTCAAGCTACCTACTCATCTCTGTCTTTATCCAAAAATTAAAAATAAATAAAGAAATGAAATAGTACAGTTCTTCTGGGCTACAGCCACACCATCACTAGCTAGAAGCCGCTATCTCAGTTAGAACTAGAAGGGCTTTGGTTGAACCACAGCAGTGCGCCACGTGGTGATCCAACGGCCCCACAATCACCAAGTTTGCTGATGGCAGCCATTGAATAATAGTTTCCCAGAGTCCTCCAATCACTTTCATGGTCCACCGATTGTTAGATCTTTGTCGGAATCACGTACGTCTCTGCAGAGGTCAACTAAAAGAGAAACCATAAAACTTTCCGAAGATTCAAGACAAACTACTGTCCTCCTCTCAGCTGCATATCCCAAAATGGCAAAATCTTTATCTGGTGTTTTCTTAGTATTTCTTGTTCGAGAACAAAGATATTTTCTCGTTTCCATACCCTTCTTTTCCTTCGTCTTCGTTTCTTTCTCTCTGTTCGTATTACTCCTTTTATAGTTCATTGTTTCCTTTCCTTCCAACCCAATTTGGTCAACGTTTTCGCGGGGCTGTGAATTGAGATAACAATCTTGAAACTTGGATAGACCCCTACATACATCAGATAAAGAAAGTTAAAGAGCTGCCAGAGATGCAGCTTATTTGTCTTGTTCATAAACAGTTATTGATTTCTTGTGAATTGTGATTTTATGTGCGTTTATCTCCTAATAGTGGTGTTTTACTTCTATATGATGGTGTAATTCAGCATATTCTATTCTTGTTAAAGTGGGGTGTATCAATATATTTAAAAGACTTAACCTGATTAAGCTGACAACTTATACCGGAAATGGGTTCAAGTTGCTCGAAAGATTCAGGAGCTGTAAACGATCCCACGCCAGAGAATTTTGACAATCTTGCTTCTGAAACACCTCGTGAGTTTAGCTATCTCTTTATCCTTATATGGTTGACTTCATGTAAAGCTCAAAGGGTTATATCCTTCTGCATAAATTCAACTGATTATTTTGTTCTCATAAGACAATTCACATGTTCCATAGGAAAATTTTGGATGTTCTGACCTCACTGTCATCTTCAAACAAGACTTTAATTTATTTAAGAATTACTTTGCTGAAACCTGAAACAAAGCACTACTGTTATTTATGTTAGATTTTGACAGTTACTGCCAGTGAGATTCAATCCTTGCATGAGCTATATAAGAAGTTAAGCAGTTCCATAATTAAATATGGGTACATTCACAGGGTAATTCTGCTCCCAGAACTTCATTTATTAATCTGCTAATGGACTTGAGTGACAGTCTACAGTATCTTTTGTATGAAATATATGCAACTTGCTTGACATTAGCTACCTTTTGTTGTGTCTAAACTAACTTGCAATTTTATCTGATCAACAGGAAGAACCGCAACTTGCATTATTCATAAACAGCCAAGACTGAAACCTCCGTAAGGGTGTCGGTCTTATTTATAAGTTGAGAAATGGGTTCCTTACAAAGGCCTTCGCCAAACAGTTCCTAAACCTGTTCTCTAAGTCTTACTTTCCCGTCTTGGTATTTGAAGTAATGATATGTAGCCATAATGGGGAATAATGCTGTTCTAAAGCTTTGTCTAAATGTTCTAATTGGATTAAGCATGCACGTATAGAGTCGTAGCCTTTTCGTTTACATGTTATTGGAATATGCCAAGCTTCCTCTTGATTTTGGTCTTTGACAATAAAAAGAACACAATGTTCGGTATCTGGCTATCTGCCTCCTAAAGTTTTATTATCTCCTGTCACTTATTTGCAGATGTTTGATGTTTTCGATGACAACCGCAATGGGCAAGTTGATTTTGGAGAATTTGTTTGCTCATTGGGCATCTTTCACCCAAAAACTCCCCAAGAAACAAAAACAGGATGTAAGACATGAAGTTCATGACAGAGAATCTTTATATTGTAGTACTATTTTCTTTAGTGTCTTCTCCTATACAGGACATTCACGTAGTTTCTACGTAGAGCTGATCAATTTTATGTTTGTTGTTGCTTGTGGCAGATGCTTTTAAATTGTATGATTTGAGACACACTGGTTGCATTGAGCATGAGGAGGTAAGTTCAATCTCATTATTCCATTTTGCTCGCATGGTAATGTGCTGAGTAAAGCTCTTACATTGTGCAACTTTCGAGAATTAACAGTGGCTATATTGTTTGATATGTTTTTATGTTGAGCATCCATAGTTGCTGATTGAAATTGATATTTCAGTGAGCAGCAACGTGCTGAGGGCAAATCGGTTGCCTCTCAAGCTCTCAGGATGATCAAAATTTTGAAATTATTTCCTTTTTAGTCCTACTCTCTTCCAAAAGACAGAAGCTGAAATGTCCTGAAATGCCCATACTCAAAGTAATCCAAAATCTTTGCTTCTGACGTATTGGTTTCTCTAGTTGCTTTCCAATCTGTCCCTATCGTTTAGAAGTTTCAAAAGTGTTGCAATTGCTTATTTTGCCCCATCAAAAATTCTGCCTCAATATTTTGATCTTATTTTATACCAGAACTTGTTTCTATTCATTACCTTTTCCTCATTATGTTTTGTCTGAAGTGGCTTCTTCTGCAAACCTCCATTTCAAATGTAGCTTCATAAGCTTTTATTGCTTATGCTGTTATTCAATATAATTACATCAAGATCCCTATGCTAATGCCTCTTTCTCGTGAGTTTACAGTTGAAGGAGATGGTTCTGGCTATTCTAAAGTAATTCAATCTAATTCTAGCTGATGATGTTGCTGAAACAATTGTTGACAAGGTTTGAACATCTTCTATACTCTCGGATAAGTGCTCTTCTTTGTCTCTACTTTTCTTTTCTGATTCAATGCTTGCTTATGCTTGTCTGTTGTGCAGACATTCACAGAAGCTGATGCCAAAGGTGATGGCTGGATAGATGAAGAAGAATGGAAAGGTTATGTGACAAAGAGTCCATTGTTATTGAAGAACATGACTTGTCCATACTTGATGTAAATTCTTAACTCTACTCTCAATCTCGGATCAGTTTAATGCATAGTTACTTGCAAATCCATCCTCAAAGCTCTTTTTCTTTAAATCTTTTATTCCGTGATAAAAAAAAGCAACTTCAATTCTCACCAAAAGATAGGGGAAGGGGGGAATTGACAGGCAAATTTTCATGTAAGCATTCAACTAATTCTGTTAGTAGCTGATTTGCCAATCATCTGTGACATGCAAAAAGTTTTGATGTGATGACTCTTTAGAGTTGTTGCTAAAGCTAGCCTCATTTGTTTGAACTATAATCTTGACGATTCTCACAGCATGATCTCATTTTTTTTAGTTTATAAATAATTCTTAGACGCCATTTATTGCAAATTGAACTGATAAGTCTGCCACCTATTCAAAGATCAACTCCCACCCACACCCGCCCTGAAAGGTAAAACAAATGGGGAAAACAAAAAGACAAAAAGTTAAAGGGAAAAGAAAGTAGCAGCAGCAAAAAGTCTTGATCAAACTCGCATTCACTTTCATTGCAAAACGTTCTTCCCAGTTAGGGTTTGGTCTATGGCTCCTCTGAAGCTCGATCGCAACCATTTTGACTTGCCAATTGCCACCTCTGAATTTGAATAGCTGTTTGTTTGAAAAATACTGGGTGAAATGCTGAATAGACTACAAATGGTCAACATTTATCTCCTGAATTACATGTTTGTAAAACAATTTGCTGATCTGACTTTGAATTGGTATCAGTTCCCATGTCTATTCACCTCCCAGGGTCATTGCTCAAGCATTTCCAAGCTTTGTGCTGAACGGTGAAGCAGAACATTCCAAGCAGCATACCTGAATGCAAATTCAGCGCCTTATGCATTAACTGAACTCTGGAGAAACCTGCGTTTTGTCATTGGTGCACCTCTCGGTGACTGTTCAAAGAAGAAAAATTGCCATATTGGTGAGAAACTGGTTGAAAAAAGTCGGCGTTCAGACACAAACAAGTCATGCTGAGGGAAACCTTCAGCATCTAATGGCAGAATCTGCCTTAGGCGTCCTCAATCGACAACATGGCCCCTAGTTTCTTCGTCGAAACTATCTTTTTGTCACCACGTCTCGTGTTCAGGCACAATCATCTGACATATTTACTTGATTAACAAAATTTGGGGTTTATTAATTAAGTTAATTCTGAAAGATGTGGATCAAATATGACAAAAATGAATATGGGAAATCAAGGTACGTATTTCATTTACGGTGAAAGGTTCAGTTTTCACCTTTTATTACATTTTTACTAGTCCAGAAATGAAGGCTCCGAACATATTCATTCATATTTGAATGAAATAAACTTAAATTCAACACTAAAAAGGGATGAAGACAAAGTAGTTCATCGGCCATCCCATAAGTCATCACTGACCTGTTGGAACCTTGGAAATTTCGTATCAATCTTGCCTAAACCACGTTGTTATTATTATTATTATTATTATCAAAACCGAATATTCCAGTAGGATCAGAACCAACGTGGCTACGAGGCAGCTACCGCTGGATTTTGGAATTTGGAATTTGATTGTTATACTTTTGTTATTATTATATATATTGTCCATGCTCATCCGTTTGATTTGACCCGCTTCCCTTCAGCCACTTCAGAACTTTTGAAATGCGGGCGGCAAGAAAGCCTAGAAAATTAAAAGTCTCTCAACAGATTAATAGAAAAAAAATGGCTAGAAAAATAGAAAATATTTTAGTATTTTTTTTTGTATGTTTTAAATAATTTAAAGAATAAATTAATATATTTCTGAAAAAGAAAAAGAAGACTTGGAAGCTACTCCAGGAATTTTACTGTTTTAGGAAAATTTACAGTCTAAATATGGGAAGCACAAAAAAAAATCCATATTGCTTACTCATTTGTATCAAAAGATAGACTCTATATAAATTGGTCAAAAGTCTATATTAGTATACAAGTTTACGCGTTACCTATAAAACGACGACGGCTACACGCGTCTTTCTCTTCTTCAATCCCTGTCTTGTCACCTACATTCCTCCATTGCCATCAGCTCCAAAAAAAAAACCCAAAATTTTTTTAATTTCCTAAATTTAGCCTCTTATTTAAGCTTCATTTTCTTGCTTTCCCTTTCTCTTCGGTTCTTCTGGTAAGAATCCTCTCTCTTTCGTAATATATATATATATATATATATATATTTTTTTTTCTTCTTTTCTTTTTCATTGTTAATAATTTCCGTACATTCAATCTTGGAACCCTAGTCTTACAAATCAAGATGAATTGAGCTGTGAGAGCCTTAAATGTTTCGCTTCTGATTTCTGGGGTTTTGATTCCTTGGGCTTAGGGTTTTGTCCTTGAGCCTGAATTGAGAAGCATTTTTCTCGTTTGTATAGAAGTGTTAGATTGTAAAAAATGGGGGCTTTATTGTGAATTTGTACAGGGTTAGGTTAAATTTTTAGCATTCTTTTGTAGAGTGTTAGATTCTCTCTGTTCTTCAACATTTCACTGTCAGAAATGTCGTCGGCTGGTGTTGCTGTTGTTTCGGTTCGAAATGAACCCATGGTTCCTCCTGATCACATGAATCCCCAATTGGGTCTGTGTGAAAACGAATCAATTTGGATATTTTTGGCCCTTTCTGGATCGATGATACCTATGCGGGTTCTGGAATCGGATTCTATTGAATCCGTGAAGCTACAGATTCAAACATGTAAAGGTTTTGTTGTGAAGAATCAGAGGTTGGTTTGTGGAGGCCGGGAGCTGGCACGGAGCAATTCCCTTATTCGTGACTATGGAGTCAACGATGGGAATGTCCTGCACTTGGTTCTTAGGCTTTCTGATCTTCAGGTCATCAATGTTAAGACTACTTCTGGGAAAGAATTCACATTTCATGTTGGACGAGGGCGAGACGTAGGTTATGTGAAGCAACAGATTGCTAAGAGAGAGAAGCAGTTTACTGAACTTGATGAGCAAGAAGTCCTTTGTGATGGGAAGATTTTAGAGGATCAGAAGCTTATTGATGATATATGTAAGCACAATGATGCTGTATTGCATTTATTGGTCAGAAAATCTGCCAAAGTTAGGGGAAAGCCTGTTGCTAAGAATTTCGAGTTGTCTATTGTGGCACCAGAATTGAAAGACAAGCGACATTGTGATGCTGGTGAGAAGAACAATAGAAGACAATATGATGTCTGTTGTGAGGAGAATTATAGTAGAGGATATGAAGTTGATAGAGAGGTTGTACCTAGAAAGCCTCCTGACAGGGATTTTTCATTGGAGCCAGTTATTGTTAATCCCAAGGTTGAATTGCCTGCGGTGATTGTGGATATGATTAATTCCACATTTGATGGATTAAATGGCGGAAGAATTCCAATCAGGTCTGTTGAGGGTACTGGAGGAGCCTATTTCATGCAGGATTCATCAGGCCAAAAATTTGTTGCTGTTTTTAAGCCAATTGACGAGGAGCCTTTAGCTGTTAACAACCCTCGAAAACTACCAGTGTCATCAGATAATGAAGGGTTGAAGAAGGGCACAACAGTTGGAGAAGGAGCATTCAGGGAAGTTGCAGCTTATATTTTGGATCATCCTAAGAATGAGTGGCGCACCTTATATGGTGATGAGAAGGGTTTTGCTGGGGTGCCTCCTACTGCTATGATCAAGTGTTTGCATAGTGGGTTTAACAATCCTGATGATATAGCAAAGGTCAAGATTGGGTCATTGCAGATGTTTGTGGAGAACAGCGGAAGTTGTGAGGATTTGGGTCCTGGGTCTTTCCCAGTTGAGCAAGTACATAAAATCTCTGTGTTGGATATAAGATTGGCTAATGCAGACAGGCATGCTGGGAATATTTTAATGAGCAAAGATGAAGATGGGCAGACATTGCTGATTCCAATCGACCATGGCTATTGCTTGCCTGAAAGTGTAAATATGCTCCACTGATATGTCTTAATTTCCTGCTACTCTTTGCATGACATCATTCTTGGTTTTATTGTTTTTTACTACTTTTTTACTCCACTCCTTTTCTTGTTATTTTTTATTCTAGGTTCCTCCTCTAAATTGTAAATGTCAAACACCCTATCCAGGATGGTTTAATGTAACTGTGAATTTAATTCAAATCGTATTATACATGTGCATGATTAGAAGGTGATTGAAATTGTATTATGTCTTTTTGAATCAAGTGAATCTACAATGCTAAAATTCTTATGATTCAGAGATATGGTTAATTGTAAACTGTAAAGCAAGCTGAGTGGTGCTGCCAGCTTGATTCTGTCCCTAAGTTTTCTGGGGTTTTTCTTCATCTTATGGAGTGGTTATGAGTGTCACTACAGATTTCATTTTCTTTCTTGACATTGAAAGCTCATATTCTACCTTTTTTTTTCTCTGTTTCCGATATTTTTCTCCTGCATGTTGTCTTTTGCTGTGTCTTTAAGCCTAATCACAATTCATCTTTTCTGTTTTTATAGTTTGAAGATTGCACATATGACTGGCTGTATTGGCCTCAAGCTCGTCAACCTTACTCCCCCGAGACAATTGACTACATAAAATCACTGGATGCTGAAGAAGATATTTCCCTTTTGAAATTCCATGGATGGGATATGCCACCTAAATGTGCACGCACGCTCCGGATCTCCACCATGCTTCTTAAAAAGGGTGCAGAGAGAGGGCTCACTCCCTTTGCCATTGGAAGTATAATGTGCAGAGAGAATTTGAACGAGGAATCTGTGATTGAGGAAATTGTCCAAGAGGCACAGGATTCTGTGCTTCCTGGCATAAGTGAAGCTGCATTTCTCGAAACTCTATCTCAAATCATGGATCGCCGTCTGGATGAGATTGCTGAATCATTCTGATGGTGGAAGTGCTGAACAGCTGTAGAGAATGGTGGTTAATACTAGTTGATAGTTGTGCAGTTGTACATGCCTTGTCATACTTGTGCATCCGTTGCTAGATCATGGGACCTCAAATGGTTCGGCAGACTGGTTATGAAAGCTCAATGATTTACTCTTAGCGACACTTTCATGTGATTCTCTATTCTTTATGGTACTTAACAAAATGCCTCTTAATTTGAGGTCTTGTTGCATTCATTTCAATTGATTTGTCAGGATATTTTAATTGGTCTTTTGAAATTTCAATTGAAGACTTGGGTTTGTATTTATTTCACTGTTTCTTTTGGTTCAGCATTAGGTTTTTCAGCTACCATGAACTTAAGTTGAAGTTACTGTTAGTTAAGTTCGTACTACAAATTACTAGTTTTCACTACTCTGTCAATTAGGTGGGCTGAAACCGAAACATTGGAATGCAATTGTTTCGTGCATTTGCTGAAAGCACATGTAAGCTACCGAACTTGGATTACAAGTGGCATTGAAAAGATACGAAGGTGCGCTGTGCAGCCCCTATATTTACAAGCCGCATACTCCTGAATTTTACACTATAAATCAAGGAATCAAATGGTCAACACTGACCAATTACGCATAAACATTCAAAGAGGATGGCTTTACAGTTACCACATAGGTTTCAGAGGGCTGACCTACCGTCTGCTTAGTTTTCAGGGAAAAGCATGTTAAGGATGGAGCAGGAATTCCATGATCGAACCAAAGATGTCAGTGCCTCTAACTGGATAGTTCTTGAACGCAACAGACTGACACTGTCACCCGCTTCAGTGGCAATCATTTCTGGAGAACATAGCAATCATAATTGGAGGTTCAAAAATTTCAGAGACATTACCAGAGTCCAGCATCTTTGTTTTTTGTATCATCACCAATTGCACAAAATTGCAGGCAGTTAGATTTTGTAGACAGGTGTGATGTTTGAGTGACACGTGAGATACCAAGAAAACGAATTCAAAGGAAACCTCAAACCTCAATGAACCTAAACTTCTCAAGTGCTCAATTTTGATGTCACTCCTCAGGTCTCGCTCAGGTGTATGAACTGAGTATTTCATTTCTTTGTAGGCCTTTT
The DNA here is from genome assembly GCF_000208745.1 of Theobroma cacao. Classification (NCBI taxonomy): domain Eukaryota; kingdom Viridiplantae; phylum Streptophyta; class Magnoliopsida; order Malvales; family Malvaceae; genus Theobroma; species Theobroma cacao. Next base: position 33,660,272 of record NC_030850.1, on the reverse strand, counting down.
GAACTTCTTCTTTGACCTTCTTCTGAAAAGAAAAAAAGAAGACATTGAAATGCTAGTTATTCTGCAGACAGATAGAACTGATGCTATAACTCATCCATGGTGTCCCATCAACCATGTCAAATATCAAATACCATCTCCCCTGCATAATTTTGTAAAAACACTAAGATCAGAAATTACCTCCTTGTGGGTTTACCACTAACACCAAGCACACCCTTCATCAATGAGCTTATATCCACAGAGCGTTCACACATGATCTTATCATGGTAGATCTTGCTCCCAATCTCGCATATTTGTTCTTCCACCTCTTCCAAAGTTTGATCCACATTGAGCTGTAGCTCCCCTTTCCTGATGACAGTTACACCAAAACCATTTGCTTTGGCTTCCCGAAAAGCGTCCTAGTATGGGTTATCAGAACTTAAGAAAAATTAAAAGCATTCCAACCTCAAAAGGAACAAAGGAAAGAAAGGAAAATATAATCATCATCACCTCTATATGCTTTTCTAGAAGGGATTAAGGACCTAATAATCAGCCGAATTACTGACTTATCAATGTTACTGTTCTTTTCTAAATACTGCATAAGGTTTTTGATTGGAAGGAACAGTCAGGTTGTCCACCAGAGCTGTCCTGTTTTAGGTCAATTTTCAGCCTATCAGATCAGGAGATGGATTATAATTTTTTAACTGCTAGAAACATCCGAACAATAAAATCAACTTGGGCTGGATGATCTTCTACATGCAACTACTATGCTGACTTTAAATTTGGATAAATGAAAATGCCATATTGGTCTACTCAGGTAATCCTTTAACATTTAACTTCCTCTTTCTAAAGCTTAATACAATATGATTGACCGTATTTGACAGTGGAATCAATCAACACTTTACCTTAGGTGGCTGTGGAACAATAAAGGCCCGGCCATTTCCTAGCATATCCATGTGATCCTGAATGATGTAACAAAAATTTTTGCAATCACCAGTATCCTCAAAAGCAATCACATGGTGTGGTTTTGGTTCCAACTCAAGATCTGCTGCCATCTCCAGTGCATAAAATCCTATCCTCTGCTCCTCATTGTCAAATGTGTATAATTCAATACACTGGGACATAGACAGAAGATTACAATTGTCCAATAACCAGTATCGTAGAGGCATGACACAAGCCAAAAGCGCATACTTTGAAACATGCACATATAATGTCACAAGGATCTCACCGAATAACTTTAGGAACCATCCAATTCATGCAAAAAGATAATGCAAATATAATAACTTGCATACAAAAATCATGATATTAAGAACTTTAACATCATTTACAATAGACCGAAGCTGGCATTTGGTATAAGAAGCGAAAACATATGCAGCTTAAATCAAAGGTCAACTAACACGGACATGATGTTAATGCACAAAGAATGAAAAACTAAAAAGATAGCTGAGAATATGTATATTCACAAACTTACCAGAACATGTCGAAGATCTAACCACCATAAATAATCTTCTTCCTTATCCTCTGCATACTCTCGGTACTTGCTCACAACAGCTTGTGGTCCAAATAATTCCATTTCTCTTTTAAGCTTGTTGAGTTTCTTCTCCATGAATTTCTTGTTTCTCTCAGGAAGTTTTGTCATCAGATCTGCCGCTTCCTGTATCTCTTTTTCAGTGATCCATCGGTCCAAATCCTTCCCCATATCCTTCATAATGGATTTAACTTCCGGGTTGGTCTCGGCATTATAGGATTCCAAAAACCCACGGGACCATTTCTTGGTGTGCTGCCAATACTCCTTCCCTGATTTTTTACCAGGTTTGACAGAACCATCACTGCCTTCTACAACTATTTTGGAATCTTTTGGATCACCATCTTGAAGTTTCCTCTTCAAATCTAACTCTGATGAAGAAATAGTTAACTTTTCATTAATGTGGGGTTCTACGAATCTCTGAATGAAACCTTGTTCATCTTTTTTTGCAGGATATGCTATACCAGTTTTTCCAGTAAAAAGTGCTTTCCGCTGTTCTTGGAAGTTGTTGAGTAACTCAGGACTTTTCTCTAATGGGGGCCCCTTCCAGCGTGGTACAATTTTTTCTGGTGGATCATAGAGGCTGATACCATCTAGAAGAAAAGCCAAAGACTTTATTAGCATCAGTGTGCCATTAACGTCAATTTCTAAACACATCAAGTAATTAAGAAATCAGAATGCCAAAACCATTTGAGAGCAGGTCTAGTTTAGCAGTTTCAAGTATGGAAACAATATGCCTAAAAAGGATTCTGAATTTACGAATCATTAGGCATTAAGTAACGCTAATATCAACAAAGATATAAGTATAAGACAGAAAATTTGAGCCAGCTTATTTCTTCTTCAGAGGATAAAAATATACATGAAACAATTATGACTTCAGAACAACATCTACCTGCTCCATAATCAAGATTTTCAATATTCGAATGGAGCCACTCATGCAGGTGAGACAGTTTTTTATTTTCTTTCTCAACTTTCTTCTCCAGACCTTGGAAGAATGCAAGTTTCTCTTCAGCATCCATCAAATGAAAGGGATCTCGTCCTGCCAACTCATTTTCTCGGACCTGAAAAACAATTTCTCTAAGTCTATCATCTTTGATCCACTCAAGTTCACTTTCATCTTCATTAGAGCCAAGTTGTGTAATCTCTGTATCCACATTTAATTGTTCATCAACTTTTTCCTTAGCGACCATATAATTTTCTCTAAATCCATCTCCAATCTTCTTTAGTACAGGTTCAACATCATGAAAATTATTCTCTATCCAGTTTTCTGTCTTTAATGATTGTCCTTGTTCTGCACTTAAAACAGTGCCTTCTTGAGCAGAAAATGGAGGTTGTTGATGAACCTCTTCTCTGCATTTTTCATCAGAATTTTCTTCATCAGTTTCCTCACTAAGGACAGACTCTTTATTCTCCCAAATAGAATTTTGACAAGCATTTTCAGAAGGTGTAAACTCTGACTCTCCACTGGAAATGGCATGTGGAAACAGTTTGTCATTCACATCTAGTCTCTGCTCTGTACTTCTACCTGATTTTTTATCATTTCGTAGCATTAAATCAGGAGAACTTTCTTGCACTGCTTTCATTATGGGTTCTTGGTTAGGCTCTTCTTTTTTGGATTTTTTGGAAAGGAAGTCCCTAGCTTCTTTCACTGACAGTATGATTCTTGGTTTCTTTCCGAAATAAGTGCTCTTTGCAATATATGATTTGTTATCAGAAATAACAGGGGATTGGATATCTTCTCCTTCGACTAACAAGGATATAGTACTCTCTATATCTTCTAAATCCTCTTTAGTGTTTTGCTTGTCTTTTGATAAGTGCACACTTGAAGCATCAGAGTCTTCCCTAACTCTACTATCTAAAAAAGCTACTCCATTGAGAATTTTAACACCATCACTTTTGGTTTCACAAGGAGATGTTGCCTCCACAGTTCTGTAGCTAACTTTGCCTTGTTCAGAATCTTCAGTAGAAAGGTTGCTTAGGAAACTCACGCCATCTTGTCCATCCTCTTTGATTGCCTGCATCTCATTACAAAATTCCTTGTTTGCAGCCTGGACTTGTTTTTCATCCTTACCAATCACAGATTGCTCTCTACCCTCAGTCTCCAGGGCTTCCTTGGCCGTCACTTTAATTTCCTGGACCTCATGCTCAAAATCCACAGATTTGCTACTCTGAGAGCCAGAAGAATCAAGCAATGCCAATTTATCCTTTGCAGCCTTTGCTTTTAATATATTATTCAGAAGTTGTTGCCTGTCCAGCTTTGGTCTTTGAAAGGACATATTAGGTGGTTCTTCAGATGCTTGAACAACTTCAACACTACCCTTCTCCAACATCTCTCTCTCCTTCCTAGATTTTATCTTTCTCCTCATCATTTCCTTCTCCAATTCTGTATATGCCACCTCCTTGTTTCCAAGAACAAACAACTTCTTCACCGCCCAAAGTACAAGAAAACCACACAACAACAAACTCCCACCTCTTGAGAGTTTGGGCATAAACCCAGGACGAAGAATAACCCCATGAACTCCACTCACCAAACCAGACTCCTGACCAGAAACAACAAACTTTGCTACCAAACTATTCCTTGGAATCACATTTTCACCCCTTTCCATCTCTCTGGCTAAATTCTTTGCATAAGAAAGTTTAGAATTCACTTTCTCCAAGTCTTCAAATTCTAGTCTTTTCAAAATTTCATCCTCGTTAACAGTCACCCTTTTTACATTCCCTTCCAAATCATGCAAAACCGTGAAAATAGGACCCGAACCTATCCCCCAAAAATCAGCATCTTTCTTATACTGGTCAATCCAATTCTCTAATTTACTCAACATAACAGATTCACCTAAACGCTTCGATTTTAATTCACCTACATCATTATCTACATCAATCTGTTTGCTGCCACCAGAATTCAAATTCTCAAAATTTTCAAAACTGCCATTTGGGTTTTGAAAATCAGGAGTTGGGTTTGAAGGAATGGGATTTTGACGCACCTGTTGATGATCAAGAAGGAGCTTTTCCCTCAGCGAGTTGCGGCGGCTCGTTGGCCGACCAAAATGAGCAGAAACATGAAAGAATTTAGTACCGGATAACGGTAAACAGCGTGAAAATGATGGTATTTCGCGGAATTTTGATATGTGGAATCTATGCAGTGGCTTTTTGTTGGAAGTTTTAGTGGAAAGTCGGGGAGTGAAAGATGAGAAGCTGCAAAAAAGCTGTGGGGTTTTGGAGATTGGAGGATTGAGAAGCTCCATCAAACATAAAACGAAAATTCGAGCTTTAAGATAAAAGTTTGAGGGACAACATGACAAGATAACGTGCAGAGTGGATAGAGGTTTTGTGAGAAGCACTCGGAGTTTGCTAAAACCCTTTTGGAGTTGTAAAGGCGTAAGAAATATGCGTGGCGACGTCGTTTTTCTGGAGTAACACTGATGCCGCTTTATGCTTCAACTTTTCTAACTCACACCATTAATAAAAGGTAAGAATGCTTAATTAATTCTATTATTCTAAGAGTGTTGAGCCACTCAATAGAATCCATAGTTTAGTTGTTTACGACACCAAAAGTTCTCATCGAGGGAAGATTGGTTGCAAGGAGGGATTGACTGATAAGCATTTAGACTGCAATTCTCAACACTTACAGCAAGGGTAAAGACTTATGTATAACTTCATTTTTTGGCTATAAATTGGGTAAGAAGCTTATTGTTAATTGAGAAAAGGGCTTTAAGCCTCCAATATCCATACAGAATTCGAGAATCCTCAAAATCACCTACTATTAATATTACAAGAAAATGCAGCAAACAGAACTATGGGTGTACAGCAGATATCCAACTGAACTTTTTTAACTACAAAGGTTGGGTATGCAGGCACCACCTTCTGGGTTCTGCTGTTCTTTCCATATCCGTCCTGTTACTCGCAGCTTCAACTCTTTCCTGTCCCCACCGGAGAAGAAAAGTGCCATGTTACGCTGTATAATAAGGCCATCATGGCTATCCCTAACCTTTCGGTGACTATCTCTTATGGTTCTTGGGGTGCCTTCCCAAATGAGTTTCCTGCCATTGCCCCCAACTTCTAGGCTGTAACTGTAGTTGCGGGCTTCCATCTCATCACCCATGAAACGAAGGAATGCCATATAAACAGGGGCCATCCCAAGCTGGAAGGCTTCAAAATGGAGACAGAAGTACTGACCAAAACAGTGGAATACCTAACCATAGATGACAAAAGATACAAACCGTTCAGTAATCAGGAAAATATAAGATGATTGCAGTATACCGTGGGCTGGAAATCCAAATAACTGGTGACGAACTTATGTTGATGCAATACTATTCATTATCTACATCAAAAGCAGATTAGGAAGGGTTACACCATCACATATCTATACACCCAATACAGTTTAACCATTTTATTAAGAAAGTTAAGCAACAAACTGATTATGTGAAGGCAGAGAGAGCACATACAAGAATGAAGATTTACTTTTAAATTGACTAAGCATCCTGCCAATTTAATCTCCCTTTTGATTTCAAAAAATATTAATGAGTTGAGACACTGGCTCCAAGAAAAACTACCAACAGTAATATGGGTGACTTTTTATAATTTGGGAATCATAGCATTACATAATCCTTAGAATTGTACATTATTGGTTATTCATCATGGCCATTAGTTCAACTTCTGGCACTTCTATAAAGCGTATGGCTACCATACATATACTGGTAGTACAAAGCATAGACAGCTCAACTACTTGTCACAGAAACGTGAAGACCGTATTACATGTATAAAACTGCAATGAAATACCAGTAACATGCATATCTCATTTATTCTGATCCATCATCTATGTATTATAGTTCAATTCTTAGTCAGAATAAGTTTACTTACAGTGAGCATCCACGTGGCATTTTCTACTTCCCGAGGATTAGACTTCACATACCGATGGTTAAATGTGCATCCAGAATGCATGTCCACCTTGTGGTCATCCCTTAGATGAGTAACAAGAAATGGAATATCACCAACAACAGAGCATTCTGATCCAGCATATGGGCAATTGTATGGCCTGAAGTTACATTGGGCCTCATGTTTGAGTTTACTATAATAGGGAAATATCTCTGGGCATCCATGGGATGTATACTTGCAAGGCAGTTCAAGTGATTCAGCTACCTTCTCTAGAGCCAGACACCTAATATCACCCAGCTCCTGTCTACATGTGGGGCACCGATTGTGTACCCTTGTTTTACAGGTTGAACACAGGGTATGCCCATTGTGGCACTGTGGAAACAGCAAATCATTAAAAACACCTACCATAAGGTACAAAACTATTTGGAGCAGCTAGGTCCACTTTGCATAAGACAATGAGAAATCCATTCCAGCAGTACTAGCATTCAATAGGAATTGAAAAGATCTATTGCACAAAAATCAATGTTTTACAAAACAGAATCTAGCATTTGACATGTGAAATTAGAGAAACTGGTACAACTTTAGGACCACTTTCAGAACAAAACATACATATATGGTTCTATCAACACACAAACAGAGAAAAATATAAGAACATACATATGTAAACAAAAATGTACATACACCAAGGTTCTGCATTCTACCCCTGACAACCCCCACCCCCCCNAAAAGAAAGAAAGAAAAAGGCTGTTGTTAAGCATCATTTGCTTTGGCCAGAAGCCTATTTAACCATCCACCCGATCCTGCAGGCTAATGAGTAATGATATCTTCATTCACCCAGAAGAAGGAGAAAGAAAAAGGAAAAATACACAGAATTCACTCAATTCAAGATAATACTCCATCTTAATTTAAGTGTTTCTTGTGAGGATAAACTGAAACAACAGATCGTTAGACACTCTTCAATTACTATGCCTCTTTAGATATCTATAAACACAATTTTCAAAAAAAAAAAAGATATCTATAAACGCAATCTTTATCAGCATTTCTTATTCTGTAAATGAAACCACTATATCTATGCTCTTTCAGTGAAATTATACAACTGAAAACATCTATTTGTGATTTTCTTGAAATCCAAAAACATCCAAGTAAAAGATCCACCTTCCTTTAACTCCTTACGGAGATAGGCATATATTCTTATATATGCATTAACAGATGGTATTTAAAAGGTCTTTAGTTCTGTTTTCACTTTGCCCTTTTAGCATCTTCAGAATGAGAGAATATGAAAATCAAACTTAAAACCACACTATTCTAATATCCTTCCCAGCCCAAACAGCTACACATGCCACCTCTATTAACAATCCACAATTTCATGTGCCTGATCTGCAAAGCTGATTCAGCATTGTAAACCTATGTCAAATATAACAAAAGGCATCCTCAACAAGTAGGGAGCAAGGGCACAGGCAAACCACCTGGAAGATACCAAAAAAATGCAGTGTTGATTTCTCACATTCACAAATGATAGAGTCTGTCCATCATCTTCTATTTGCTCCTTTTCTATCCTACTCATGAAAAAGCTGTGATAAATTTCACATTATACTCATATTCGCTTCTCTGATTGATTAATTCTGAGGCAGTGAGCAATTTATAGAAAGGGCCGATAATAAAACCAACACAAAGATTTCACCCTGATGAAACCACAGGTATCTGCCTTACTTTTAATCCCTCAAAAAACAACAGAAAACAGTGTACTTCTACAGTAAAACCTACGATAGAAATTCCAAAAATCAAATTCCCAAAAGACGCAACTTTTGACTCATGCCATCCCCTAACCCATAAAACGCCCTTCAATTTCAGCCTCTCCAAGTTGACACAGCCCAAATCAAACAAACAATTAAACATAGTCACTCTAAATAGCATCACCACCAAAAAGTTTCTCCAATTTTGTAGTCTTAATTCTAACCCTAAAAGAGCACAGAGTCAACACATCAATCATTCAAAGCCAACAAATTAAATGTAAAACCCAAGAAAAAGAAACAAATTTAAATTGACACAAAAAAAAAAAGAAGAAAGAATTTTTTGTCAAAGAATAAAAAGAAAAACCATCAAAGAAATTGGATTAAAGACTGACCTGATGAATAGGAGGGTACATAGAATTGGTACAGACAGGACATTCAAGAAGTTCATGGACACTGGTGGTGCTTGGGTGAACCGCTGATGACACAGTGCTGTTGCCGTTCCCATTGTTGCTATGTGGCTTCGACAATGGAGACAACTGATTATGATGATGATGATGATTATGATGATGGATCTCATCATCATCCATCACATCTGAAGATGTCACACAATCAATGGTATCTAAATCCATAGAAAAGGAGACAAACTTATCAAATTTGATTGCTAAATTCTGAAGGGTAAATTCCTTTCTGGAAAGATTGAAACTCTGGGTGCTCCTTGTTTGACGGGAAAAATGCCTTTTTTCTTGGCTGTTGAATGGTGAGTCAGTCTTTGAGTTAATTCAAGAATAAAGAAAGAATGAAAATGGGTAGAAACCTGATACAAGATGAATTGAATCTGTACAGGGAAAAGAAAACCACTATTTCTCTTGTTTTGTGCTTTTCTTCATTGGCTCCAGAGAGAGAAGAAGAGAAGATGAGAGAGAGAGAGAGAGAGAGAGAGAGAGAGAATGGTGTCACCGTCTAAACTTTCTGAGGCAGTTGATCAACATCAAACGGTTTCAGGTTAAAGAGAAAGCATGGTTAAAAATAAAAATTACAAGGAAAGATTGATGAGGGGATTCGGTGGAACCATGAGAGGCAAATACAGTGATTATCATGATTCACTTGATTAAAATTTAATAAGAAAAAAAAAGATTAGCATTTAACCTTTGCTGTAGGTTGTTGTTGGTTGTTACCTCTTGTTAATTGTATATAGATGTAGATTTGTTGTGGGAGGGAGAGTAGGGCCAGACCGGGGCCTCAAACGCTGAAAGACGTGGGGTTTCTTTGGTTCTTTCTAACTTTCTTGGGTGTATATGGTGAACACGGTTATAGTGTATGAGCTACTAGCATTTACGTAGTATTAAAGTATTCAGGATCCCTTGCGGTGAGTTGTCTCCAGTTATTTTGATCATGTTCTCTCTATATTTGCTGCCTGTGGGACGCTACTCATTAAATTCTTTCTACCTCAACCATGTCCGGCCAAGGACAGTACTTTTTACCTTTGTAGTATTTCAAAATTTAAACATGATACCAAGGTAAAACTGTTAGATTGTATGATCAAACCTTCCCGAACTCAAATGGCTCAGCTGGAACCCAACCCCACCTTGTTGGAACTTCAGACAGGCGGTGGGTTATGAGTTGCTGGGATGGAAGGATCAAATCCTTAAACTCTCCTTCTTTTATGAATGGCTCCAATTCATGTACGGTAAAAGCATCATCTTGAATTGTTTCGGATGTAAGCTTCCATTTTTACAGTCAAATCCTTCTGAAAGATCTTTTGTTTGAAAACCTAAAACCTTGCTGTCTTTGGCAACTACGTACAAGGATGAACCTACGAAAAGGTTTGTGTCAGGTCGACGTCTCTCCGTAGGTCGTCGTGGCTACTTTTGTAACTTTGGGATAATCATGATTAGTTTGTAAGAAATATTGAGATAATAATGGCAAAAGAGATGACTTGGGTTCAACGTTACTTCAACTTCAAAAGGAAATTAGCGCACAAGGACTCTAACCCTTTTTTGTTAGACTGTAGTACTTTTGAAATTTTTATTTGTTTAAGAAGGAATGTCACCCTAAGAACGTTGATCCCCATCCAATCTGTGCCATGAAAGAGGTTAGAAACTTTTGTCTACAACCCAAGTCCCAGATGCTTTGCTGGAAAGATGGAAGGCGAAACATACATTTGGGTTCCTCCTGGCTGTCTGTTGTTCGGAACATAACCGCAAGTGTCTCTTGGAAGAAACTTGTACTTTATCCCAATGATGGAAACAGTTCTGTTTCAGGACTCCAGCTTTCTGCTCAGGCCAGATAGATCATGGACATATACCCGCATAACCTTCTTAATTTTCTCTGCGAGATAGTTAGAAAATTACTTGGCAATTTCATTTTCTTAACCTCAACTGTACAATGCAGTACAATTTTCAAGTAACCTGAATGAGGTTTTATAGCTGGTATAACAAGAAAACAGATAATCTAGTTGCGTCATTGGAGTTATTGTCAAGCATTCTTGGTTCAATTTCATGTAGCAATCTTTAGAAGACATGAAATAAGCATGGAAGAAACTAGGTTCAGTACAAGGAATAAAATTTGCAGCGAGAGAAAACTTCATTTATTGTATAAGAAACTAATCTAACATTCTAGCTCTTTATTTATCTCCAAGAATCTGTAACAAAATCTTAAAAAAGAAAACATGTATATTACAAAGTTAACCATATAACAACTCTGCTTAAAGGATTCACCATCCATGATTTCCGATCGGCACAACTAGTTTCCCCAGGCTCGTAGAGACATTACAATGAAGTATCCTGAGGAATGCAATGAACATTCGATCAGTTTATGCTTGTATATGCACAGGGTCACTACTGAAATTGTTTTGCCCAGTAGTAGCCTATGCATCCAAGGGCATTTACCCTCCAATAAATGTCTAAAAGCTTCACAGGGAATTATCTACCACTGATTGGGGAAGGCTTCTCTATAAGTTGCATCCTCCCTCTGGGTAATCTGTCTTATTGCTGCATCTGTAACCCGCGTAGTCAGAAGTTTATGAGCTAACCTGCCTTTAGTTGTTACTTTCTTCCGCTGCATGGATGCCAGAGTTTGTTTGTTTCTCCCCCCTGATTTCTCCCCAATAGTTTCCTCAATTTCTTCTCCAACAACTGCAGATCTTGATGTTGATGCCAGTGCAGCATCACGAAGAACAGCTTCATTGTGTTCCCGAACTTTAGCAAGCTTTGCCCGCCGTAATGACTGTTTATCAAGTTTTCTCTTCCTTGCTTCCTCCTTATCTCTCGCCCTGATATTCTTCACAGCTTTTTTTGCTAATTGCTCTACAATATCAGACGCTAGATCAGGATTTGTATCATCTATAGAAGAAGTCTGATTGATAGGGTTTCCTTCATCATCTCGAGGTATAATGGGCCCATGAAATGGGCAAACCCTCAAATCTCTTCTCTTACAAAGTCCACCTTTGCTCAAAGGGGCATGACATGGTTGGATTTCTCCTAGATTTTCTTGGTAAACAATCGCCTGAAGATTCAATTCTGCAATTTTCTCTGCCGGAATTACAGCATCATAGTCTACTCGTCCCCAGTGACTTTCAAGCTCCAAGCCTCTCTGATTAGCCAACATATCCTTGTTAGAGACCGATCCCCAATTATCCAGGAAAGAACCCCACCTGATGACTGGAGCTTCAGTCAAAAGCTTACTCCTAACAGAGGTTTCACTACCCAGAGACTCTTTGCCCTTAGAACTTAAGTTACTGCATTCTTTAGCTTTGTCTTTCACCTTGCTAGAAGATGACACTCTAGCAAGATTTTCGTTTTGTTTATTGGATTTCCAAGAATTCCTATCCTCAATAGATTTAATTTTCTCTTCCTTGTTGGAACTTTGTACCTCCTTTCGCTTCTCTGGTTCAGTAGAACTTCCATTCTCAGTTGATCCAATATTACCTTCCTCCCAGAAGTCTTCCTCCTCTTCTTGGTTATTTTTCACAGTTTTAAGTAGAGCACAACCTGATTCGTCACAATCCTTCTTCACAGACAGGAGACGACTTCGGATATCAATCAACTCCTTCAACATGGAATCTCGTAACCTGTTGTCAGCCACTTCAACCCTTATAAGAAGAGAAATCCATTCTTGTACAGAAACCAAATGCTTTGTTACTAAAAGCTTATACAGCTCCCTTAATGCATCTAAAACCACTTTATTATCACTGTTCTCACGAACCTTTTCTCCTTCCTTTAATGAATCAAGACGGATCTGCCTCAATTCTGAAGAGCGGAACTCTTCAAAATCTTCATCATCCAAGAGGCCTAGTGGCACACTTTCCTCTTTAGTACGAGCAATATATAAGCATTCCCCAATCTCATTGACCGTTGACTGCATCTCTTCTTTTATAGAACCAAAATTTGTCTTCAGTGTTTCAAACTTGTTTCGTAAAATCTCCTGTGTCCTTCTCTCTCTTTCTGTTCTCTCCCGTTCTATTCTAGCTGCATTTTCCTGAAGGTTAGGAAACTGGAACCTCAGACTATTCTTAAGATAATCAAAACCTAACCTAAGCTGTCTGTAATGAACCCCAAAGGACACATTCCACTTCTCCAAGAATTCAATTGCCTTGGAACGTAAGGTGGATGCGACAGCAGGAGGAGCTGGAAGTGGCATATTTCTTCTAAACCCGATGCTTAAGGTCAACAACTGGTCTAAGTTCTCGACTATAAGTGTTCTAAAAAGCTTTGACCGCATGAAAAGTTCATCAATTATAAGAAGTGTAAGATAACGAACCTGCATATAACAGGAAGTTTCAGAAACTCCAATATCTAGAACACCAATCTCTTAGGATTTTTCTTTTTTTTTACATAAAAAAAAAAGAATTACCATTAAAAAAGACCATAAATTTGATTTAAATAAAGGCTGGAAACTTTTAAATTAAATTGCAGAACATAAATTATCTAAGGAAAACAACATTGAATCAAACCGAGAAAAAATGGGAAATGTTACTGAAATTAAAATATATTTATTAACCAAAAAATTAAAAAGAAGCATAGATGGAGGACCTGAGAGTGATCGCGTTTCATGAGGTCCATGAGGGTATGGGCGGCGACTCGGAGCTCCGAATCTGAGAACCGGACAACCGACTTGATTGCTTTGAGAAGGCGTGGATCAACCTCGGCGGCCGTTGAGTTCGTGGCTTTTTCTATCAAAGCCCTGACCTTCCCTCTCTCCTCTTCCCCCTCCATCTCCATCGCCATTCCCGAATCTTATTATTTTTCAAAATCCCTAATTTTTATATAGGGTTTTAAACTTCTCGTTAGTTATTCAATGCGCGCAAAGTCAACAGTTAGCCGGATAGAGGCGGTTTCTGAGCCTAGGGAAAGGTTAAAAATTGTTTTACGTGGCACTTGTAAAGCAAGCCTGATACGTGGCCTTTTTGGAGGTTTGGGCAGTCAGTTCAGCTCAAAAAATATATTTTGGGCCTAACTGTGAGAATAGGACCAATATATGGGCTGGGTTTTAAAATTAAACCTATACATGCTTGGACCCAAAAATTGAAATAATATATTTTTGTATTATTATTATTTTTTTTTCTTTTCCACCGCTAGAGGTTAAGTTCGAGTCATAATAGTTTCTTTCGTACAAAATAAACTAGTACTTTTTCTTCCGATGGAAAGGGCTTCAAATACTGAACTCGAACTCGATCCTCCACTGAAAAGGGTATACCTTCTTATAGAGGACCTTATATTAATTTGGGTAGATTATAAATCAAGTTTGATCTCCAATAAGGTATAAATCACTCAACTAGTGCATACACGAAATTGAATTTTCTAACCTTCTGTTGAGGCTGGGAAGTTTGACAAATGCCTTAGAACAGCAATGATTTGTTTTTTTTTTTACTGGGATCGAAATAGATGTTTGAGGTCAAGAATCAAGACTTTCTTTATTATTTCCTTTAAGATTACATGGATTGGACTGTTGACTAGGCCAAATGTTAAATCTGAATGAATTCGAATGTTCCAACCTATGGGGTTTATTCTAAGTACTGTACATGCTGTTCATGGGCCACTGCAGCACATGCATTGTAACATTTTCATGATTGTTTCATTAATGTTTCGCAGGCACCTTAGGAGCTCCCGCTTTTTCAGATCTTTGAACATTGTCCTTTGAGGTACCCTGTTTAAAGGAGGAGGAGAAAACATGGCATGTGCAATTATGCATGGCATAGATCCATTGAAGCAATAGTTTCTTGTTAGGTCGATGTTGTTAACTCTATGATTGAGGCCAGTCCAATTTTATCTCAAATCAGTTTCTCTGATTATAAACATATCCCACAGAAAGCCATCATCCTCTCTTAAGTGATTCATTAAGTTTTTGTTCATGATGACATTAATGGAAGATGCATGTTACATTCTGGAAAATTGGAGCACTACTGTGCTTGGTCCTTAACCTGACTCTCAAGTTGTTGGAAACCCACGAAAAATATCGATGATGGAAATGATATTTGGTCGTCATTAGACAAAAAGGAATATTCTTCCCCCCTGTGGGTACTTTTATTCCTTCACTTTTTTTTTTGCAAGTACTTTTATTCCTTTACTAATAGCCAGAATCCAACATGTCGAAAGAAGACAATGGCACTGCTCTTCTCCTTGAAAAGCGCTACACTTTGGTTCGTGATGGCTGCCCCACTCCACTCGTCCTCCATGCTTGCGGTTTACAGGGGAAAAAAGAAAGTTTGGCCTTTTTTTTTTGCCAGGAAAAAGTCGGGTACCAACTTTTGTTGACCTGCTAAAGCTGGCACGCGCTAAAACAACAGTAGTGATTAAGATAATTTGATTGGGACGGCAAGTTAAGGCTGCAATCATTCTCCATGGATGCTAAAATTACGGTAAGAACAAGGGAAATCTTCCTTGGAAAATTTTTCATTGGTAAAATAGCTTTCATGAAGGTGGAGCCAAAGTGAAATTTGTCTGTAGCAACTAATTTGCAGAGTCAAAATATAAACTCATTACTAAATATCACCTTAGAAATTTGCCGAGTTCCCAGCTTGCTTAGGACCGCCTGCACTCAATGTGTTTGATAATAGAGTTATATAGACCAAAAAACAAGAGCCACCAATATTGCCAACATCCTAGAGATATCGAAGGTTTAGCTTTCTTCACCTTAACTTGATCCATGCGCTCAACTGCTACTTCAATAGTAGTGAAATAGAGTGTCTCCTAGGGATCTACTCTACTTTAATTCGAAGCCGGCCAGGCCCACATTTGAATAGCTTGGCATTCAATTACACAGTATTGGCTTCTTCATCCTACTGCACCAGTATCCGTCTGATGGATAATATTAGGCAAAGAAATTGATAAATGGCCCAATCTAGCCTAGTGCTCCTAACTAGCGGCCCTTTGAAGGAAACCCCACCACGGTGGTCCTCCACGATTACCAGGCTAACTATTCTGCAAACAGCACTCGAAAGTAAAATTTTGAGATCTCATGTCACCAACCCAGAATAACAGCTTGATTCAATTCTACATATAACATCTATTTCCAAGCCAGAGAAAAGGCAGAGCTTTATATGGTTTTATATAGCACCCACTATGATAGGATAGTACTCTGATGTCTACTCCCTTGCAAGCTTGCAGCTAGTCTGCAAAAAAGAGGATACAGAAGAACAATACACCAACTGCAATATCAACAAACAAAAGAAGATCGATACTCCCGTATAGCATCATATAATTTAGAAGCACTCTATCATCAGAGAAAGTAAAGGCGTCTATCTTCACAACCAAAACTTCCCAAAAATTGCCATTGCGCTAGAAAAATAGTGCTTCCTGTTACAACTGGAACATAAAACCGGCATTAATGACACATCAAACTTCCATCCCCTATTTTTCATTACTCTTATCATCCAAATCAAAGATAGAAGCGATTCATTCTTGAACATTGTTGGACACATCAAATGGAAAATTGTAGCAGTACAATCACTGATGCACAAAGTAGACTCAAAACAACTTCTATGTACTTTTCTTTCTGTTGTCAAGTAAAAGGGGAACAAGTAAATAAGATCGGATTAAAAAATAGGCAATAATAACTGTGAAACCTTAATATTGAGAGGGGGCTAGGAAGAAAAAAGAACCCTTGTCCATGAACTTAGAGGAAAGTTTGTATCTGATTTGCTAAGACCAGCTATGTGGAATTTGCTCATGTCAATGGCTTCATATTAGTGCAACAGACACTTCAATGAGGAATCTGACATTCAGTCTTATACAGTTTATTCTACATTCTATCACATGGCGCTGGCAGTGAAACTCTATGTGGGCACTACGGTAGCATGCAAATGTATAGAATTTAAGTATACATTGTATTGTGTGCAGGAATACTGGTAAAATTTTCCCTCACCTTACCAAAAAATAGCTGTTTGCTGGACTTTTGTTACATCCACTCCATTGACAGGTGCCAAGCCACTCCTTTAATGCCCTGCCTAAGAAGACACAATGGTCTGCTTCCACCACTTGCTTGTGGTTCGACAACCAGCAGTTAAATCTCAATTCATGATAATATGCCACCGGGTAGAATACTAGGATATCAGCTTGATGCAAATTCCAGACGAGGGAATAGAAGTAACAGCACCCAATTCTTCCATTTAAATGGGGCAAGTTCTATTTTTAGCTGGAGCTCTGCTCAGAAATATTTCTTAGTCATTTTTATTATGGCAAAGCAACAAAAGAGGCCTTGACAACGACAAAGCATTCCACCCTCATCGCAGAATTTCATATACCTCCCACACGAATCACGATTGCAGTACCACTGAACCAACTAAATCCAAAAAGAGAACAAAAAAAATGGCAATAAATAGTCCAAACAAAAAGAGACATAATAGTTTGGATATGCTGTTGATATTCAACAATTGCAGTGCTTATAATTTAAGAAAATTAAACAGATACCCCTATATTAGAGTAACAATTTCCTTGAGTAGATCCATCATCATATATAAAATACAACAGACAACACGTGAAAACCGCCAAACAACATTCCCTACTCCTAACCAGCTACATGCCTTTCATCATCTCTTCTTTTCTCACAGTCGAATCCAAGAAAGATTTTTCTTTCTTCCTTTCTTCTTACCCTCCGAAATAAAATAAAGGCAGGGAATGAGCTTTTTCCCTTACCATAGAAAACGAAACCACCGCCATTTTTTATTCGCATCCGCGTGGGGTAAACCCGATCCGAGAACCCGCTAAATCATAAGAGACCCGGAATCCCTGCTGCTGGATATTTCCAATTATGGACAACCCGCTCATGGTGCCCGCAAAAGCAAAGCAAAATGTCCCGCTGCCATCAACCGGAATCAAATAATTCGTCGCCGGCAATGACACGTCCGCTCCTCTAAAATGCAGCACCACCGTCGGCACCTTAACGGAAGTCTTCCCTGACAAGTCGAAACACGTGTCAAACAATGAGAAATCAGGCGCCCCCTTCAGATTTGAAGCTCCGATCCGGAACGCATCCCTCATTGCGATATAAGCGGGTCGGGTCAAGCGGGTGACGGACGTGCCTGAGTCGATGATGACCCCTCCGTTACCGGCTTGGTCCATTTTGAACAAGGAAGGGGTGATCCTGGGGACACGTATTCCACCGACACTGATCCCAAGCAGTTCAATGTAGTAGAAAGTGTCAAGCTTCGGGTTTGTTAACAAAGGAGTGAGCATGGCTGCTCGAGGAACGGCGGCGTCGCCGAAAACCAGGGAGGATGGTCTAGAAGAAGCGGACCGGTCCACCAAACAGTAAGAGAACTTTTGGTTGAACCGCCGTCCAGTTTGCGAGGGAAATGATAATCTCCCCCGACCAAGGCCTAACAAACCAGCTGCACCAACGAACAAACCCTCGTTGTCGTGGCCACAACCAATCGCCACGCGTCCCACCCTTGTTCTTCTAAACGTCAGCGTTTCGGTGGAGAAGTCGCCGAAAGTAACTGAACCGTCGCCGTAGGATACTTGGTAGAGACACATCTGGCGTTGATTACATCCCGATGAATCTAAGCTACGGCAAAGTGGGGACCCACAGGGAATCCCGGAGAAAGAGCGTGATTTAGTCGGATCGAAAATGGGATCGGATTGAGAGTAACATTTCTTGCACGGTGAACACTGGACCCAAACGACGTCGCTACCGGTGTCGAGCACCATATAAAGATACCTCGGAGGAGTACCAACACCTAGGCGCGTGAAGTACTCTCCACTACCTTGAGCGAGTCCGGAAATAATGGAACTACTGAACCCAGAACGCCTTCCGGGCGCGCGTGGGGGGTTACGCGCAACCGCTTTTGCAACGAGGGAGTTGATTGTTTCGGCACGGAGCTCATCTCGTTGGAGTCGTAGGTCGAAGAGTCGCTCCGGAATCTCTTCCGAAGAAAAAGCGTCCACGTGGTGCAATTCTAACTGCACTTCCAGTGTCGTGTTGGAATTGACAGTGTCGAGGTCGGAGGTCTCGACGAGGGAGTCGGATTCGAGTTCCGAGTCTTGCCCTGAGAGAGTGGACGGGGAAGGAAGAGTGCGAGGAACTAGGGTTTGGAGCTGGAGAGGGGTGGAAACAGCGGCGGAGAGAGAGAGGAGGAGGAGAATAATGGAGGAGGAAAAGAGGAGGGTGTTTTTCGATTTTTCCCCCATTGTTCAGAGAGAGAGTGGGAGTGAAAAAAGAGAGAAAAACAGTGAGAGCTTGGAGTTTGCACTTGGCACAGAGAATTTAAATAAAGGAATGTGCGTGTGAGTGTGAACGGTGAAAGGCGGTTCTTTATTACACTTTAGTGGATTTATCACGTTCCAGTTGAACCATAGCCATTTTCTTTCTTTCGCTCTCCCATTAAATGAAAGAATGAAATGTCTGTCTTACCCTTGTGTCAGGTTTCTCTGTGGGTTTGGAACCCGAGATCTGGTGTGAACCCATGCCTTTAGTTAAGGGGTATGTCTGAACGGCGAATTGTGATTAATCGAATAATACATCAATATTTACAAATAAGGGTCACCCATTTCGATCCATAATTCTTAAGTCATTCCGATTTATCAAGTAACCATTGCTGCCTACGTCAAAGTACCTCTTCGTTTTTGCTCTGTTTGTTTCTGGTGACGAGGAAGAGTTGTGGGTTGGGTGCCCAGAAAGACCCACTGGACTGGACTGGATTGAAATGATCCCAAACATGATCCATTCCTAGTCAAAATTTTCCAACAAGATCATTGCACCGAATCTCTCTTCTCTTCTCTTCCATTTGTTTTTGACCCTGATAGCAACGACTGAGCAACATTCCCACGTTATCGGTTTCCCTAGATTGCAATCTAGAGGTGACAAAACAATGACTTCTTAGGTACATATATTTCCATGCTTTTTCATGCTCTCTGGACTCTGCTACTTTTGAGTGTGTCTTCTGTACTTTCGTGACTCACGTCTTTCTCTTCATTAGATTCTTGTCTTAAGCTTGTTCCCAATCTCCCCTTCCCTTTACAACCTTTCAAGATTCAATTTTCTTTTAACCCTATTTGACATGAGTTGGGGTCGGTTATAAATACGTTAAAAGTAAATTGAAGAATCTATTTAACATAGTTTAAAGCTAGCTTGCTGTGAAACTTTTTGATAATGTAAATCAAGGTTCCTTGGGACATGAATACATGCACTATAATGTAAATCAAGGGTCAATGGGACATGAACACATGTACTAGGTTTGTCAACAGGGGTGTAAAAGTGGAGAAGTAAAGAATGAGATAGATATATGTAGAATTGTCCTGTTATATTTGAACAAGGTGCTCCATTCATCAAGGACTACTCCACTCATAGACTTACATCTAGGTAAGAAAATGACACATGCTTATGATTGTTGATTCTGTGTGGGTTACAGGCACATGCAGTTTGGCCCCATCATGGTCAGCACCCATTTGCCAATAGACCTTGGGACAATGCCAACACCATAATCTTCGACCATTTGACATTTTCTTTTATCAAAAAAACATGGTTCAGTTTTCCTAGATAAAACATGGACTATAATTATCACATAGTTTAAATCTTTGGGTGTGAAATCAAGACCTAAAAAAATATTGTTAACACCTAATTTACTCTCCTATATATCTCACTTGTGCATCAACCATTAGCTGACTTAATTGAGATCTTCGAGGGTAAAGAAACTATGTGAAGCTACGTGAATTCCGAATGAGCTGAATGTTGAAATACTCGAACCCCGGAGTATACTTGTTTATATTTTGATCACACCAAAACAGTAAGCCATGGACTTCGGTTCTGGGCCACTGCAGCACATGCGTTGGAAAAGAAATGTAGGTTTTGTCTTGTCGTAATTATTCTGCTAGATTGTACCAACTTTAAATAAATAATGGACTTCGGTCTAAATTTTCACAAGCATAATACATAGAAATCCACTGTTATTCAGATCTTTGAACGTTGTCCCCTAAGATAATAATAATAAAAATAAAAAGAGAGAAATCTGGCATGTGCATCCATGCATGGGTGATCAGTAGTATTCATTGAAGTCAGAAGTTTCTTGGTAGATATTGATATAGTTCTATGATTGAGGCCAATATATATCCAATCTATCGCTTAGTGTCATTTCTTTTGGTCATATTATCTGAACATATAGCCATATAGGACATCATCA
Source organism: Theobroma cacao (assembly GCF_000208745.1). NCBI lineage: Eukaryota > Viridiplantae > Streptophyta > Magnoliopsida > Malvales > Malvaceae > Theobroma > Theobroma cacao. The sequence continues at coordinate 33,639,553 of NC_030850.1, read as the reverse complement.
TATCTTAATTGATCTCAATGAGACTAATCTTGTAATTTCTGGTCTGAGTTCCCACAGACATATTCTTGTTGCATTGATGGAAATGCAAGTGTTTAGAAGAATATGTCAATTCCTAATTTTAATCTTGGATTCAGAACCGCATAATTAGGAGAACTCTATCCTCTAATGAACTGAACTGATATTTTTTTGATGGAAAACAAAATAATGCGACAAGAAACGAAGTACAGGGTATCCCTTCCCTATATAAATATACAATTCAACCCTATGCTCTGAGGGCAGGGCACCACGGCCCACATGGTAAGCAGAGAGGCTGTGAAATCCATGATTGCAGTCACAAAAGGTTGCCTTGCACCGTCAACTTTATGCTTATAAATTAGTGGGTAGAGTCCAATGACAGGTAAAGGAATAGATTAAGACAACTGCAAATTGCCCCTCTTCTCTATGCCAAGCACAGCATTCCAGTACTGTTACTTGTTTAACAGACGTCCAGCCATCCATGCTGCTGTTGTTGTTTACTTGTTTACAGGAAAGACTTGCTCGGGTGCCCACATTTGTTGACTAGCTGCTGTTGGGCATGTGCTTTATATGTACTGGTGGTTGGATTCTTGAGCAGTGGATGGAGACACCCTTCATAAAATTACAAAACTGTTTATTGAATAAAATCCAATTTTCCATTTGTGAAATAGATTTCAACAATGGAGCTAAACAGCCAAAATAAAAAGCCTGACTATAGCAATTGATTTGCAGAGTCAAGAGAGGAGTCAGTTCTTAAATCTTTGCAGGAAACTTCCCTGCTCAAGACTGCATGCACCAAAACAAAAAGTGCTTCATAAGAGTGAATTATCGAAAAGTAATGATGAATTTACATCAAAGAAAACAAAATTGAAAAGGTTGAGGAGGACCACCAATAAGGCGAACATCATGGAGAAATTTCAGTTTTTTGTTCTCTTTACCGTAACTTCCACCGTGACTCAAGGCCATCTGATTTCTTAACTGTTACTGCTTAAATTGTGAACATTTGGAGACAAAGCCTTACAAAAGAAGAATAATACAAGACTGTTTTGCATTGTTAGTGAAATAGCTTGGCATTCTCGAAGAGGCAATTACTTTGTAAACCCGTTGACCTAGTAAGACCTTCTTTTGTTCCTTTTAAGGGATAGCGTAGGCTTTGGCTTTTGCTATACTGAAACAGCAGCCAGGTTCAAGGTCGATGGAAAATAAAATGCCACCCAGTGGAAACCAGCTTGATGCGACTTTCAGGAGTACGGTTCAACACGGCAAGCAATAATGGAGAGTTTGAGTTTTGAACCCTACAGGCTACACGCCACAATTGAGAATGTAAAACCCAAGAATTGAAATCAATTGCAGCAAATTACGCATGATCACATTAATTTTTTTATAATGCTTTTGATATTTCGAGAAAGGTCATTAATGCGTGGACCAATGGGAAGGGTTCCAACCAGGGTAGCAATTGGGTTTGGGTTTTTTGACTAAGACGAGTTATTAGTAGGGAAAGATACCTCATGTGATTCATTTCAATATTGTCACCATTGTTTGTAGGATCCAAGGACTCGGGCGTCGGTTTGACTTGAGAGCAACGAGTCAATAACATTCCCCTGCACCAACTGATGAGATATAAAAACACTTCTCGAGATATTTCTTTCATGCATTTCACACCCTTTGGGCGAGAAGGCTGATCTTCTCCCGTGACTCGATTAATTATCTTCGAACCCACCATCTGCCTTTGCCATTCCCCCATGGCCATGAACAGAAAAGTTCACAAGAAACAGGCCACGAATGACACAATCTTTCTCTGGATTTTCTCATTATAGTGGGTGGTGATCTAAACCTTGAGATATGTCTGGTTAGTATTTGAACATGAAGATATGTATTTGTCAAGAGCCGAGGGTACTCTACACTGGGAATTTTGGTTAGAAAACGACATATATGACTATGATTGCTGATTCCATATGGGTCACAGGCATGAGTTGTAGGTCCAGTTTTCATTAATGGACAACATTCTCTCCTACCGCACTCTCCCCGGAACAAGATACCCATATTTACACTATCCTCATTATGCTACTTTCACTTACAAAAACTATAATTTAGATGCATTGTCAAAATGATGAATCTAGTCAAGGCTATGGGTTTTAGTTTCCAGGGCGAAATCGAAGATTAAATCCCAAGAGTACAAGAGATATGAGTACTGCCCCCAAGGATTAATAAAAAATGCCCGTGGAACCAAGGAAAATGCTGAATGCAAGTTTCATTTCATGTATGTACTCATTATATGTATTTTGTTTCAGAACAAGTAGTTAAAAAGAGTAGCAAAACCTTGTTAGGAAGAAAGGTGCCTGCTGATTCTGACCAAAACAGGGTATTTATCCAGCTGCAGATTGTTGTTCATGTTGATGATGTGACAGATCTTGATAATCAAGAAGAGATTAATGTCTGAAAAAGGTATAAATCCGGCAGTCACATATAGAGTCAAAGAAGCTAACCAAGACATTGGATTCTCTATATGTCACTGGAAGATCAAGATATAAATATGGCACAGTATGCAGAGGGTGCATATTTATGGCAGAAACTAAATTTGACTAGTAAAGGATAAAGAAAGTAAATGCCTGAAGAGGCTGCAAAACTGGGTAGCAGCAGGGCAGCTGTGTCTACTAAATGCACATATCTATTTCTTCAAGGATTCAGATATATTTTCACCATATCGCCTTGATTTCCTCCAATATTTTCCTACTCAATATCCATTTCTGTTTGAGTCAGGTAGCAAAATGAATGCGAGTTAGAAGAAAATTATGAAGTTTCTGATCTTCCCCTTTTGTCAGGATTACTTGAAAAATGTAAAACTACCACTATAAGTTATGACCAATGGAATGGATGCAACATACAGAGTGACACAGCTTAATGGATAAATATAAAATGGGTATAGCAGATACATCCATTAAAGTAGAAGAAGAAACTTAATGGATCAAAAAGGGGCAACAAAAGAAAAAGTGCAAAGAGAAGATAAGGAAACCCACAACTCATTTTAAAGGATCCTTTGTTTCATGAGAAAAAAAAAATATCCTTTGAAGGTGGGTTTGGTACCATGGCCAGCTGAGAGGAGCACTAACTTTTCCCTTGACATAAATTTTAATTGAAGCGTGTTTCCAATACCGTGTGGGGTAAGCACTTCTAAAGAGCCAAAAAGAAGATAATAACCTGGAATGAGTGCTAAAGTTCAGAAGGAGATTCAATAAGGAATTGCAGAACCAGGACATTTTTAGGGCAAAACAAAGACTACAAAGATGAAGTAAAGTTTACATAAGCGTTTGTAATGTCTTTTAACTTTTTTCTGCATAAATAACAATGTCTGTGTTCACAGTGCATTGATGTCATCCATTTCAACCAGTTAGTGACATAATATAACAGGCTTTCAAAATTAGATCCTATATCCGATTATAGTATAATGATTAGAAGAAAATCTGAAGAAAGCATCAAGTAAAAACTATTAAAAAAGCCAAAGGGCTTTGGCTTTGCCTTTTGGTTGTTAGTTGTTACCCTGCTGGGCAGGGGAGTGGATGGAATGAATGATAATAATATCTCAAGATGGCATCCTAAAGTAAACTTCAAGCAGAAGAAACTAATTAATTATGATTCTATAAGAAACCAAAAGCATACATCTGATTTCCAAGTTATCTTTAGATTCAACCACCAAGTAAAAGTGATCTGCTAATTAGAATGGGAAAAAGGGTTTCGCAACATTGCTTCCATTGAACCTAAGAAAAAGAAAAAGTAGGTCAATTTTAAGTTGTAATTATTAAAATGTTGATCCCAGAGTAAACAATTATTCAGTAGTTAGATTCTAATTCTGAATTTATTCTTCTTTTGCTGTTAAATCTAACTTGCTTGCAGGCTAACTTGTTAACTGTAAATGATCCCTAGGATTCAAAGTTTGGGTATACCTTGTAACAGTTAGAGTTTGTCCTGCACATTTTTTGCAATTTCCAGATCAGTTACGTAGAGCCCTTGCCCCTTAGCACCAGAGGGCATGGGCATGCAGAAGAACCAAAGCTTAACTTCACACACATTCCCGAACAACCTTCTGCCTTTTGTAAATGTAGAGATTTATGCTTTCCACTTAGTAAGCCTCCTAAAAGTTGCAAGATCTAGAAAGGCTCACACATTAACTACTACATCTTTATCTCTAACTACTTTATGCATTCTCTAACTCTACAAATCCATATTTTCAAGTTAATAGCCTCCAAAAGGTGCGACATGCTGATCTTCTTGTTCAAAATATGTATCTGTATCCTCCCCCCCCACCCCAGCTTTTCTTTCTTTGTTTCTTTCTTTTCTGTTCTTTTCTTTTTCCCCATGTGCATGCATGTGCTTAAAATGCAGGAAGATTGTAAATTTGAATTGCAAACGTGAATTATGCCATCAAGTTTCATGTTTAAAAGAAAGAGGAGTACTTCCATTCTGATGACAAATGCAAACATCCACTAGAACACTAATCTCCACGACAATTGGTAGCACTCGTGTCAAAATCTTCTTCTGGAAACATCATCATTCTTCCCTGCACCAGTATCCACTCTTCCCGCCAGTTTTACACTCGAGCCGTATGTCTGTGATCTGGATATCTTTTGAAGCAGCCTTGCACATGTCATACACTGTTAATCCTGCAACACTCACAGCTGTCATTGCTTCCATCTCAACCCCAGTTTTACCTGTACTGGCTGCTTCTCCTTCTATCTCAACACTAAAATCCTCAGGATTGAGTCTTAGGTCAACTCGAACATGAGTCAAAGTGATGTTGTGGCATAGTGGGATTAGTGTGCTAGTGTGCTTTGCTCCATTTATGCCAGCAATTTTTGCCACACTTAGAACATCTCCCTTAGCCATCTGGTTGGCCAAGACCAAATGAAACACCTTCTTACCCAGAATTACCTTGCAGCTAGCAGTAGCAGTTCTACTACTAATTTCTTTGGGTGACACATCCACCATTTGGGCTTTCCCTGTGCAGCCAACATGGGTCAGACCAGCTGCATTTTCACCTAAAGTTTGAGATAGACCAGGGAGTTCTTCAACAGTAAACTTATTACTAGTAGAACTCGAAATCACATGAGAATTAAGTTGGGATTCTTGACCCATGAAACTTTTACTTCTAGAACTCGCAAACCCATCTGGAGGAGGTTCACCAAAGACCGATTCCATTTCCTGAAACCAGAAGTAGGGCATAAACACACGCATTATTGCTCTTCTTGAGAGCAAAATATTTGTAGTAGACACAAAGCCGGTAATCGGCATAATACCAGCCGCAGTACCAAAAAGCAGAGACGTTTAACCCAGGGCTTGAGTCACATACACTATCATAAAAAGAAAATTCCATATATGATATATGTTTTGAGTTAAGTAATTGTCACATTGCCGCAAATGCTAGTCTTTATCATCATCTCCTATTAAACAAGCAAACAGTAAAAAGGCGATGGAAATCGATATCTTCAGTTTTTCTACTTTCTATTTTCCTTAGAGTAATGCAGAACATAGAATTGATAAAATTTATACCATAGGCATACCAATCACCTTTACGTTAATTGATAGACGAATATAGAAGCAATACCTTATTGAGTTCAGCTATGGTGCTTGCAAGGTCATGGCTACCGTTACCACAGAAGAACCTTGTCGAGCGAGGAACTGCTACAGCAAGTCGGCGAAGAAGCATGACCCGAAGTATCAAGGCTGTCATCAAAAAAATCCAGCTTTAGGTTCTTAATTCTTATAATATCAAATTAAACAGGTTCTTGTGCAGGCATTTTCACGAACAGTTTAAGGTTACAAAAATACGAAAAGGGGCAAGAGTGTCGAAATGTATATGTTTTGCGTGAAAATAAATTAGCCTAACCCAAAATTTGATAGGTGAAAGAAGTCACCTGGAGCAATCTCCGATGACGGGAAGTGGAATTCTTTATCGGAGATCGTCGTGAGGGTGTGAGACGTGGAGACCAGAAACAAAAGGCTGACTGACTGGGAAATGAGGCAATGAGCCACCACGCACGCACGCACGCACGCAGGTGACAAAACGAAACGTTAGGCACAGTGATTGCTCACGTCATACGGGATGCTGACGTGGATAAGTAGATGGGAAAAAAAATTTGCAGTAATAAACCCCATTGTCTTTTTAAAGACCTTGCTATGAGCACCCGGATTTTTATACTTCCCTTATTCTCTTTCTAAATACCTTAATGTAGATTGGTTATGTGACCTACGGCATACTTAGGGCACAGTCCAAAAGCCACCGGCACTGACATGCAATTTCCTCTGACTAATTACGACAGCCCCTTTCCACTTCTTCGTAAATATTTTACCTTCTCAAGAGCACACATCTCCTATTCCGCACCTTCATTCCGAAACCGCATCTCCTACAATTTGGTACATTGCCAAGCATGATTGTATTCAATTTAAGTAAAAATTATAGTCCAAATACAACAAATAACAATCAATGAACAACCTGCCATCAACACCTCAAAGCACCGCATGACAATACTGGTGAATTTTTTCTGATAAAGCTGACATTACGATCATCTATTTTACATCCAAATCTAAATTCCTAGCAGCTAATGTTGGTAGGCTTCAACCTAAAATATTTTCGTTGTCTACAAGCTAGTAAAATTATTCTGCAAAACAGCATTAATTTTAAAACGCAAAAGGGTAGTGAAAATATCTATGTACATGCTGCCACGTTTCTGAGAAGAACTAGCAATCAACAAAGTGATTGGTGAAATTTGCGACTTCAGCTCGTGAACTTCGACCAAGCTAACAGTGGCAGTCAGAATGAAATCCATTTATGAACAGCCATCAGATATAAACAAACTATTGGTGGCCAATTTGTTGTCAACACAGATAACAACATACTGAAAGATTCAATATGTCTTACTCCTGGTTAGGCATCAAACTTCGGGCCTCTTTCACAGCTGAGCTTACAGCATAGAGCACCATCTTCTTAACCTGTAAGGAAGAAAAGCCGAGAGCCTGTGAAAGACTTGCAATTATTCACAATTCAACAGTCTAGACTATACAACCGCAATTCCACTTAGAAGTTTGCAAGTAACTGTTGTGAGATAAACCTACTGAGGTATATCTATCATTCTAACGTTGACAGATTACCACAAAGTAAGAAGCATGGCTATTTTTATCTCTTTTAGAGGTAGATAAATCCAGTGGACAATCTTTCAAACACTAATCACAAAGGCATGAAAACCTACTTGAGACAGACAGATTGTTGGGCGTGTGTAATGGGAAGGCTTTCCAAAAGTAAGCATGACATCATAATAACCACATTACCTAGTTCTCACAACTTTAACCTATATAACCAAATAAATAAACTAAATTCAAGTTTCTTACCTCTAACTTGTCTTCCTTGGCTCTATGGCTCTTAGGGAGCATACGAAAATCTTTGGTTAACCGAATACATTCTTCAATATTGTCAGGAGATACAAAATCCAGTGCCACCTTTATACAAGACTGGAAAAATAAAAATGGAAAAAGAAAAGTATGAAAGTTAATTGAATTAACAGTGCAACATGAAATTCATAAGACACTGACACAAACGCAAGATTGTCCGTAGCCAGTGGATTACTTGTCTATTTCTCACTTGATGAGGACATCCAGCAGGAATGAAAACAGCCTCACCAAGGTATTGCTCAAATGTCCAAGGCTCCACATCTGCATTACACACCAAACGTTAACAATATTGATGCGATATAATGATGGAACACTGGATAGCTGACCAATCGACACAGAATATTCTTACTAAATTCCTCTTTCAGTTGTTTCTTATGCCTCTCATTTAAGAAAAGAGTTTGATCATGAATAGGATGAATGACCTGAAAAAGTTAGAATGTAAAGTAATTAAGCTCTCCAGTACAGAGAAACATACTAATAACTCACTAAAGGCAGCAAGGATACTCACAGAATTTACAGGAAGATTATTAAGGTGGCGAAATTCCTTATTGTGCTTTTCCAAATATTGAATGATTTTGAGAACATCCTGCTTGCGAAAGATATCCCAGACAGCACCACCGTTGACCATTTGTGACTTCTCATTATTTTCTAAATCCTTGATAGGCACTCGGTCTGATTCTTTTGATCCAGGACCATCACATCTGTTTTCACCCGAGAGAGAAATCCCTAAAATGTCTTTCTTATTAGTAAGCTTCATTACCACCATTTCATTAGAACATTTAGCAGAATCAGCTATACCTTCACTCCCAGATCCAACTGCATTAATATCAAAAGTGGCATGATTAGCAGGGCTTGTCACATTTTCAACAGAGAAATTCCTTTCAGAAACATCCACATCATCCGGAAAACAATTTCCTTCCACTTCCGATTGCTTTTCTCTTTGTTCATTTAACTTCAAACTCATGTTTTCTGCTTTGGATGCATTTAACTCTGGAGAGTAGACAAGTTCATCTCCTAGGTCCTTTACTGAAATATTTCTAATCCCTTCCTCTCCCTCTAAAGTATAATCCGTAGTTCTAATTTCCAAATTATCCTTCTTTACTGTACTGCTTGATGAAGAGCTTTCCTTCAGTCCAAATTCTTCCATCTTTTGATCAGTTATTGCTTGGTCATTATTTTCTGGTAATAACTCTGCCTCTACCGTCGCATTATGCTCCAACATGCCTAATTTCCTACACACAATTCCAACAAACAGATTATCCCTTGCATCTACACCGCTTGACAAAGAGCATTTGCCTGGCTCAACTTTCAGCTGATTTGAAGTTATTTTTCTGTCACTATTTTCTAGAAAGGAGTCTTTTTCAGTGTTATCATTACACTTTAATGATTGTGTCACCTTACTTTCATTATACTCAAGTATATGAGGCTTTGTATCATTTTCTTGGAGCAACTCTGTCCCAGTAATAGTAGTTTTCCTATTTTGAGGAGAAACAGAATGTCCCATTTCAGGCTGCGATTCATCCAATCCTACAACCCTTAGATCCATAGAATTTGAAAAAGGCAGATTAGTATCTGATTGTTCTTTATCCACTTTCCTTACCTTTATGTGCTTCTCTTCCAACAAGAAGTGGTCATACTCCATGCTTCCATTCTTCGTACAGTCAGTAACAGTGAGCTTGTCCCCATAAGTTCTCTTCAGTGATCTTCTTTCCATTCCAACCTTAGCCTTATCTACACCACCATAGAGTTCCTGCAAGTCTTTAGCAGCATATTCATTTTGCCTTCTTTTTATTTTTTGGCATTGCCAGGGAGCAATATTCACCTTAGTTGTGTGCGTCAATACATTTACCTATAAACATATCTGAAAAACATTAGTCAAAGGAGTCTATAAAACAAAATCTCGCTATCATTGGTTTGTCACATAAAATTAAAGCTGTCTATGGAACATTACCGCATCAGACATATCACAATGCAGCTTTGTCACTGAATCACCTCTACCAAGTTCTTCGGAGAATCCATATGCAATATATGTTTTGGGTCCCATGTCTGGTTTCAATGATCCCTCTGGAAGTCGTGTAGCAAGGTTTAAAAGGCCTGATTTTGGATCAGTGTAGTCACTGTAAGGGAGTGCAGCAATAAATTCAGCATTATGCCTGGGCAAACGTTCTTCAAATAAGGTTGATGAAGGCCAATCCTTCAATTTCAACATTTCTGGCCACCCACTTCTATGCATACGGCCCTCTAAGTAGCCCTTGAAAAATTGGTGAATATTAATTTCAACCTATATCATAACAAGAACCAAACATCTTAGATCCATAGAAATTATAATGTTCAGCATAAATTAGATGGTTTACACAACTGACCTCACACCAATCTAAGCAATCAATGGCCTTCACACTTCGAGTCTCTTCTTTGAATTTTACATTGGCACCTGTTTCTCTAAAGGCCCTCCACATGACCATGGGTTCCCAACTAAGACCAGATGTTTTCTCAAGAACATTTCGGACAATCACAGGTTCACCCCTCATCCAGTGTCTCTGAAAATGCTCAATTTCATCATCTGATATATCAACAGCATTTGGGCAGAATAAAAAGTTATCATGACTTTCTTCCCTGTTAGCTGCATGTCTCACATTAGAACGGCTGTTGCTGTTCCCATCTGAACCATTTGGCTGGCATGCAGAACATTCTATAGAGAAATCAACATCAGGTGGCTTATATTGACTGGTAATGTCCTCCACATTACTTATCAGCTTAGTTACCCAATTAGCTTTAAAAACACGTCTCAACTCAAGTATCGAAGCACCACAACCTCCTTGGTCACTTGGAGGGCATGGAATGCTACCATTTGTGTTTGCTCGCCAATCAGGAAAGTAAGAAGACATATGAGCTTTATCATTAGTGGCTGGACCCACTTGGCTCTCCCATTGGTGTCTACTTCTTGGTGCATTAGTATTTCCATCGTTGTGTTTAATTCGAAAATTAGCTCTTTCTACAAACTGTTGTTGGGATGTTTCCACTTTATTACCTCCAGGTTGGCTGCCTTCTCTTAGCTCTTGACAACAGGTTAGGCATAGATCATAAGAACAGCTGGGGCAGCTTCTGTGAAAGTTAACAATTGATGTATTGCAGTTGTCACTGTCATACAAGATAACATAAGTTTACACTTGACAACTAAATAGCAACAGATCTCAATTATAACAAGTTTGAAAGCATACCAGTACAAACGTTCACTTTTTTCCAATTTACACCTTGTTATATCAATTTCTGTTAACTGAGATCCTAAAATACATAAGACACAACTATATCAAACACACAGAAAATAAAGAGAGTCAAATTATTTCATTTCCAAGCACATCATATCAACCTACCCTTTATGTCTGCTTCAATCTCTATTTCGGACCTCTGCTCCTTGTATATATGCCTGAGAACTGGTAGAGCTTTAAATAGCAAGTATTTTAGCCGCTCTAATTTAACACTGATGTTTACATCCTTGTGGCCATCCTGTCAAAGAAGGGAAGATAAAGAAGAATAACAACCATGAAAACAATTAAATAAGAAAATAGAGAAATGAAATGGACATCAGGCAGTTAGATCATAGAGAGAGAAACTTAAGGCTTCTACCTTGACAACCACAACTTCACGCAAGCAAGCTTTACAATTGCAATTGCCACAGCAATACGGACATGCTTCCTTAACTTCATCCCTTGTTTTCTCAGGATACCTGTTTCATCCCAAACAAATCAGCTGCAGCTATCAAAAGTGTTGACCAAGAATCATTGCATTAGTATAATTTGGCAAAAACCAGCAGGGCCTAATATGAGAACTAAAGAGTTTTCAAGCATTATTTTATCAAATACTGCATTACAAAATTTATATCAATGTTCTCACCACTTTTCAAGACACTCATAACAGTAACGCTTCCTCTGACACCGGGAACAAAAAACTACACCACTCTTATCATTCCGTTGACATTGATGACACATTAAACTCCCATACTCTTTGCTTTTATTTGACTTATCCTGCAAAGCAAAACTTATACTTTTGAGAAATAGTTCAACTTTGAACATGATACGGATGCATTGAATATAAAGGTGGCCACTGGTTCACCAAAACAATTCATTGATGCACAAAAGTACAGTTAAACAACTAGACTCCAATGTATCTGTCAAATGTGAATGAAGTGCAAGCTGATCATATATCTGCAAGGAAATTAAAATGAGCTAGTAAATTTCACCTTATTCTTTTGTTCTTTCCAATTTTAAAACGCTGATTCGCAATTTCGCATGTAAAAATGTAAGGAGAAAAATAGAAACGGATATGTTAAAATACCTTCTCGGAGGATTTTTTTTCTCTCTCCGCGCCATTCCTAACGGCCTTACCAGAAGAGCCGTGTTTTTCGCGGGAATTAGCTTTTCCTTCACCGGAATCCACAATCTCCTTCACTGAATTTCCAGAACTAACCTTACTCCCCTTAACACCACGCTTCGTTTTCTCTACCTTCCTACGCTCCCTTGCCAATATCTCAGTCAACAGTAGCCCGTCCTCTTCTTCCGATCCACCGCTCAACTCCTCCTCTCTCCCCTCCTTCCTCTTATTCTTCTCCGATACGCTGACTTCACCTCTCCGGTCCCTGACGTCACTCCTCCGACCGCCTCTGATTTTTAACTCGCAACTATTGCGGTCGCTGTCGTCAATTCTGTCTCCACCAATTCTTTGCCGCGCCCGCTTAATTTTTTGCAGGTAGTGCTTCTCGCAGTACGAGTTCGAAGGCAATGTCGTTTCGCTGCACCGCCACTTACCTCTACCGGCGCTTCTCGTGCACCGTCGATCGGACGGTGAGTCCATGGCCGAGTGGATCAAAATTTAACAGCTACTGGGCAGGAGCTTCGACCGTCTGATTACATTGAAATTGTGCGTAATTAAAGGGGCGTTGAATGGTAGAGAAGCGGCAAAAGTAAGCTGAGAATTTATAAATATCGGCTCGAATTCTGATGCGTTTCACGGAAAAAAGGTGAGTCCTAAAAGCGATGGGAAATGATAGGCATGACATGAGGGTCCCTTCTCCGTTTTTTCTCTTTTTTACCCGAAAAGGCTTGGTGGCATTAATTAATTATTATTAAGAAACATTAAATTTTATTCGCAGAATTCTACTCAATGGTACATTTGGTCCGCCAAGCGTGGCCTGGCAATAGCCATTAAGGGCTCGGCCTTGGGCATAGTCATCCCATAAACTTCAGTCGTATTTATATCTTCCGGCCTCAAACCCTCCGGCGGGGCCCAATCAAAACAATGAAAGAGTCGGGCCAAAGCCATAAGCACCAGGGTCACCCCAAGTGGCGCACCAGGACACTTCCTCTTCCCAGCACTGAAAGGCAGTATTTTGAAATCTGCTCCGTGGCTTATCTCCACTCGGGTTCCATTAGCTAGCCAGTGTCTCTCGGGCCGGAACACCTCCACGTCGTCCCATATTTTGGTATTTCGGCCCAGCCCATGGGTGTTGATAAAGACACGTGTCTTGGCAGGGATGTAGTAACCGTTGATGGTCGTGGCCCGAAGGGACTCGTGTGGGATTAAAAATGGCCCAGCAGGGTGCATGCGGAATGTTTCTCGTACTACGCAGCGTAGGTAGTTAAGGTGAGGGAGATCAGATTCGTTGACCATTCGATTGGGACCCACGACAGTATCGAGTTCTTCTTGGATCTTACGGAGGACGCGTGGATGCTTGATCACTTCGGCCATGGCCCATTCGTTGGTCACAGCTGATGTGTCTGTTGCCGCGGCAATCATATCCTACAAGCAAAAGAAATAACAAATAGGAAACAAAAAATGGTAAAAGCCAAGACAATCTCATCAAATTTTATCAGTTACTAATCCATATTTTTATAAATTATAACTTTTTGATTAGAAATACATGTATTAACTATTGAATCAAATATTTGTTTATGATAAATTATAATTTATTAGCTAAGTCCCCTAGCATAGACCTATAACTAAAATGGACATTAAAAGGATTGCATTACTGGGCACTTTGCTAATATCACTTAGGTGCAAAAAAGGATTAATGAAAGAGAATACAACCTGAATTAGAGCTTTAATATCAGTATCATCCATGTGGGCTTTTCCATCTTCACCAGGCAATGACAGTAAAACATCAACAAAATCCATTTCCTCACCATCATCTTCTCGACCAAATTCTCTCTTCTTCCCTTCCCTTGCCCTTCTATGCTCTTCAATAATCCTTTTGTGAAAATCATCCACTCTTTTCTCCACTTCCCTCATCTTTTTCTCACACCCATAGGGATCCACCCATCTCCAAATTGGCAAATAATCACCCAAATAGATAACACCCAATAGCCAAAACAGTTCATGGGTTATGTGCATGAACTCCAAGGCTTCTTGTGGGCCAGCAGATTCAGCCCCAAAATATTGCCTCCCCAACAACATCCTAGTCACATTGTTCATTGCAAAGGCACCCAAAACTTCCCTCAAGTTCACAAGCTTCCCAGTTTTAGCTCGTGCCGAAACATCTTTTACTAGATGTTGGGCTTCATCGGCTCGGTGTTTTGCAAATGACTCTAGCCTTTTCGTTGTTAGTAAATGCTCCATGCAAATTCTTCTCATTCGCTTCCAATGCGGGCCTAGAGGCGCCAAGGCCACATCCCCGCACTCATAGGCGAGATGGACCGCGGCTAGGGTCCTTGGCCTGGACGCAAAGACATCGTCTTGCCGGAGAAGTATTTCCCGAATGATGTCTGGGTCATTGGTGGTGATGGCGTCTACGCTGCCAAGCCGGAGGTAGACTAATGGCCCATATTTGTCACATAAAGAAGCTAAGTCCCTGTGCGGAAGTGGACTTAATTGGAGAAGGTTACCAACTACAGGCCATTTTTTTGGGCCGGGAGGAAGCATTTTGGTCTTACGCGATGGCTTCTGCTTGAGCCATCCGCATAGGAATAGGATGTTGACGATGAGAGCTGCAGAGAGAAGGGCGAAAGCCAAGCTGAGTAAATCCATGTTTCCAATCAAAGTTTGGAAGTAACTAATCAATTAGAAAATATGGTTTTCTCCGGTACTATATATAAGCAAGAATTGACCAAAATAAAGCACGGGAAGCTTGGTTTTTGGGAGAAAAATAGGTTGGGGTTGATATCCACGATCTTGACATGCCGACTGGCTGCATGGTTGGTGAAGAGCGCCATGCGTTATGGTCCGAAATGTTCTCCTACCTCCAAAGAAATGGCATTTGCATGTAGCTGAGTAGCTGACCGGGGTCATGGGGCTCAACGCTGGCTGACTAGTGACCAGTGCTCAGTGCATGTGCCCGCTGGTAACTAAAAGCAAAAAATTGCACAAATGTAGAGAACTAATAATGCAGTTGACTCCCAATTTTACTATTTACTTCCTTTGGTTTTTCTTCTTTTTCCAATTTAAATAAAAAACGTGGCAATCATATAAAAGTAATTTAAGTGATAATAACTCTGACTTTAAAAAGCAATATAAATCAAAATTAAGATGAATTTACTTTGGAGATTAGGGTTTAGACTATTTTTATAACATGATATTTTTTATCTTTTTGAAAATCTGTTCACCAATAAAATTAAGAATACAGTGAAAAGAAAACAGAATATACATAATTAAGAACAAGCAATTAATTGGGAAAAAAAAAAGAATCAACTTCTGTGATTCTTTGATACCAAAACATGGTTATCTCTACACCCCAAAAAATAATAATTACCAAGTAAAATTATATAATACATGGTGATCTTAAATCACTAATTTAGTAACATTATCTTGTAATTACATCATTATGGTGACCTTAAAAAAGATACCAAATGCTATCCAAAAGTTTTGCAAACATATATTTTTAAGAAATTATGTTGAATAATAATTTATTAATATGATAACGTATTAACTAAAAATATTATTATAAATAATCTTAAAATGTCGTAAATAATATTGGAGTACTCGTCACCAGAACATATTGGAGTACTCAGGATTTAGTTGTCCAAGTTCAAATATCGGTGGAACCTTTTTTCAGTTCCAAAAAAATAAAAAGAAAATTAATTCCCTTCACGCACTTTTTTTTTTTTCCTTATCATCGTAGGCGGGAGAGGAATTCATCGAATCCCTAATCTCCTCAGTATGCAACAGACTAAAAACTCAAAACGAATTTTCCTGCAAAACAGCGAAAACGATTTCGTTCTTAATTCTATACCTCTTCCTCTCATTATCTCTCCTCTCCTTTTTCTACCTCTACATTATGGAAAAAGAAACTCGACAAAAAATCGAGGAAACGGTGAGGGAAATACTGAGCAAAGCTGATATGGAAGAGATGACTGAGTTCAAAGTCCGAGTCGCGGCTTCGGAGCGACTCGGAATCGACCTCTCTGATTTTAATCACAAGAAGTTTGTTAGAGAAGTGATCGAGTCTTTTCTTCTCTCTACTGTCGAAGAAAATGGCGATGTTGAGGAACTCAATTCGAAGCTTCGAGAAGAAGAGGCTAAAATTAAAATTAAGAAAGAAATCGACGGCGACGGAGATCGCCTTATTTGCAAGGTGCAAACCGTTCACTTTTCTGTGGGTCGATTTAATTGTAGAACAAAAGAAATAAAGTTGCAATTTTTAGCAAATTGTGAAATTTATTTATTGATTTGTAATTTGGAGATTTCTTTTGTTTTTTGGGAACTGAAAGTTCTAATGAATAAAGATTGTCACTTTAGAAGCAAGAACAGCCATCTGTCTCAGCTTATTTGCTTTAATAAAGTATGAATATTTGTCGAAGTTTTAGTGATTGTGCTTTAATTGAAGTGATTAAGAGATTAAGTCTAGCTTAGTTTGTTTTAAACTTTTGTGGTTGGAGACACATACAGTAATTTGTAAGTGAAGGATAAAGAACCTATGTCGGAACTTAGTTTTATTTATGTTAGGTTTTTTTTTTTTCCCTCTGAATCCTTGCTGTTATTGAAGATTTCTTGTTTTTGATTCAGCTAGCAGACAAGAGGAATGTGGTGGTTCATGAATTTAGAGGAAAAACTTATGTATCGATTAGGGAGTTCTATGTAAAAGACGGAAAAGAGCTCCCATCTGCAAGAGGTAATCATATATCTGTCCCCCTCCCCCTCCTTTTTTATTTTCCAGTAATTTTTTTCCTTAGTTTTTTGTTATTGTTTCCTTTATGCTTTAATGCAGTGTTTTATATTATATGAATTGATTGTCATTTTACGGTGATTCCTGATTGATAAGAAACTCCTATATCTTTTTGCTGATTGAAATGTTGTTATGAGTATCTGCTCTCTATAACTGACTTATTCTCTTTGGGTTTTGTATTATTTCATTTCTTTTTCTGTTGCCAGAGCTGTTTGAATTGTCATGCTATAGTCTATATTGAGACCAAAGGCTTATGTCTCAACATCCATTTTCTTTTTCTTACTCCAGGAGTTAGCTTGACAAGCGAAATTTGGTCAGCTTTAAAGAATAGTTTCCCTGCAATTGATGCAGCTGTAAAAAAGATGCAATCAAAGCTAAGGTGGGACTCCATTTTGAGTTTTGAGGTCAGCAATAAAGTAGTTTCTATACAATCTGGGGTTTCAATAATATACAGGAAGTTTTAGGTAATGCCAAAAGGAGGATAACTGCAGAGTTGCTTATATCTAAGTTTGTGGGATTTTTATCCTTGCCTGATGTAAATTATCACTCTAAATAAGCATAATAATGTCCTAATTTACTTCAATAAGAGCATATTGTGCCTGAGAGGTTCCCTCAAAGATTTTTTGACTTGAGACCCTATTGCCAAATGTACTGACTTGGACCCTTGAATAAATATACTGCAGTACAAAACTTGATGGTGAACAAAATGGAGATGTGTCTAACTCAGTGACTGCTTTTTCTCATGAATTTTCCCCTATTGAAACCACACGTTTTGATGGGAAGAATTACCATTGCTGGGCAGAACAGATGGAACTTTTCTTAAAGCAATTACAGTTCGCATACGTGCTTACTGATCCATGCCCTAGTCTTACTCTTAGTCCCGAAGCAAGCAGTGAAGAATCTGCTCAAGCCAAAGCTACTGAAAAGAAGTGGATGAATGATGACTACCTTTGTCGCCACAGCATTTTGAGCTCTTTATCTGATAATCTGTATTATCAATTCTCAAAGAAAACTAAGAGTGCTAAAGAGCTGTGGGAAGAGCTAAAATTAGTTTATCTTTATGAGGAATTCGGAACAAAGAGATCTCAAGTTAGAAAGTACATTGAGTTTCAAATTGTTGATGGAAGACCAATTCTCAAGCAAATGCAAGAACTCAATAGCATAGCCGATTCTATTGTTGCAGCTGGAATGATGATTGATGAGAACTTTCATGTTAGCACCATCATCTCCAAGCTTCCACCATCCTGGAAGGACTTCTGTGTTAAGCTGATGCGTGAGGAATACCTGCCCTTCAGGATGTTGATGGATCATATAAGAGTTGAGGAAGAGTCTCGTAACAGAGTCAAACAAGCGGAGCATTCAAAGTATGAAAGCTTTTATCCAGCCAACAATCTTGGCCCAAGGATAAGAGATATGAAGAAACCAGGGGTACCTTGGAAAAGGCGAGAATCAGAAATGCATGGCAGGCCCCCCATATGTAACTATTGTGGCAGGAAGGGACACCTTTCCAAGTTCTGTCGTAATAGAAGATGTGAAAAAGAAGTGAATGGAAAACAAAATGGGGAGAATTCAACTATGCCTTCTGTTTCAAAGGTCAACGTAGTTGAGAGCAATGTGTAGTTAATTGAAACAGATGCTGTTTTGCTAGGCTTAGGTTTGGCTGTTCAGTTGTATTGGAGAGCAGACAATCTGCTTATCTTTTACCTTGTAAGTATGGCTCAAAATTGTTGTTTTGTTAATGTATTATTTTTACATACCGATGTAAATCATTCTTTGCCAATGGATGTTGCAAAATGTTTAGAATTGGTAAAATATTTTGTCTTGTTCGAATCTGCACTTGAGGTTTATATCTTGTTTTGGTTCCTATCTCAGGCCTATACTTAAGCCAAATCTCAGCTTCTACAGATTGGTTTCAGTTGCCAAACCGACTGGCAAATGTAAACTCCAGTTTTGGCTACCTCAAACTGGTTGTTTTCCCATGAATTAACTCGACAAGCTGAAGGATAAAAACAAAAGGTTCGTTCATTTACAGCTCCGTTGCAGCAGGGTTGGTCTCGAGTCTCGACCACCCTTGAACAGCGACCGCTGTCAGCTATGGGCTTCATTCATTCATTCAACCTTCGAACCAAAGAACGGGGAGCCAGGTGCAGTATTTGAATTCAGGAAATAATATCGAGCAGGCCCACTTTGTTTATCAAAGCCCATCCTTCGGGCTAGAGCATATCCTCTCCAAGCCCAAATTGTTCAGGTCTATGACTGTTGGGCTAAACTATTCCACCCAACACTTCAAAATTATAATAAACACAAGTGGAAATGTTGCTGTCATTGCAGTTTTGCCAAAAACGTGCTTTACCAAACACCGCGTATCGTGTTTGGTCACAGTTTGCATGGGAAGGTCAAAAACTCCTCAAATTTTTTCTCAACATCATCTCATAAAAATCTCCAAAGTGCTGTTGGGGACCATTGGCATCATGTTTTGACCCCCTTGATATGTCCTTCCAAAACTGACCCAATTTTACATGTATTCCATGTCAACTTAACTACTACTATTATATTTCATCAAGGACTCCCTCTGCTTGGTTGAGTCAAACATGAATTGAACGGCTATGATTTCTTCTTCAGGGTCACACAACCCCCTCCCCCCCAACATTTATAAGGCTTTGAATTTGATCCATCACATGCCAAATGCTTTCAATCTCTTGGTATGAACCTGTTGCTCATTCTGGTTGAAAAAAGAAAAAAACACCAACATGCCAAGCCAAATGAGGATATGTCAATTTTGTTTTCACAGTCCCTTCTCAAAAAGCAAAGCGAACAAGGTTTTTTTGTTTTTTTGTCAACAATAAAGAATAGGGGCAAAAGAAATTGGGCCTAGATGTGGACTGCAGGGCAGCGTGGGAGATGGGTATACAACAAATAGAAATCAAAAGGCCGAAGCAAAAAATCGTGAACTTGGTGTGGTGGCCCCTCATTTCGCCACATGTTTCAGCACTTATCCGTTGTTCAGACTTGCAGACGAGAGACTTATCAATAAACTAAATGAAAGAAATGGTGCACATGGGAGCGTTTTCAAGCGCACGTTTGTGATGTGTAAGATGGGGAAAGCATGGAAGAATTTAAAAGGGCATCAAAATTTGTGGTTAAATTTTGATTTTGGCAGATGGAAATGTGTACTATCAAATTTCATTTTGCAGGGTGGTGGTCGTGGTGGTGGTGGTGGAGCTGAAACCAAGGTTCGTAGTTAGATCCCGCACGGGCTTCTTGGGGGGTTTTGGTTTATCAGCAAAGACACATGGAAGGATGTGGCTTTGTCATGCTTTTGGATTGATTTATCAATGGTCAAATTTTGTTTTTTTTTCTCTCTCAAAAGGGAAACACATGTGCCACATGAATTATGTCACTAGTCTTTTGATTGGCTGGAAGGAGCAAACGCGTATGCTATTGGACCACTATACTCCATCTTCAGAACTATTGAAGGGGATCACTAGGCTATTATTCTAGGCAAATATGATGTAGTCAAATCTTTTTCTTTTCTTCTTTAGTTTCGTTTTCATTAGAACTTCATATGTTCTTTTCTGCCAAAGTTGAGAGATACCTCAATTTTTTTTTCCTTTATAGAAAGGAGAAAGAAATTTAAAGGGATGGCCATGAATTTGAGAACAGAATCGGTTCTCTACACCTTTTAATGTAGTGCATCTGAAGAAGCTTCACTTGGTTGCTAAGACAATGGGGATAAAGGGAAAAGCAAACTGACTTCAAGATTCCTATCTGGAGTTCCTGTTGTTTTGTTGATTTTACAATAAAATAAGAAAGAGATGTACACAGCAAAAACCCTGTACACTCTACTTTGCTTAGTCCTTGCAAGATTTTGTTTTTGCCTTCTTAGGACCAGAAAAGAAAGTGCATAAGAGATTCACCTCTATCTCGGCGAACAAAAACGGAACATTCTTCATCAGTCACAGAATAAGACCCCTACTTGTTTTTTTTTTTTTTTTATTGCAAGAAAATGCCCCAAATTGGTTCTCTTCCAGTGCCACCAGTTGTAGTTGCAATCTCTGCTAAGCTAATAAGAGATATATGGTAATCAATGATAGACAGAGTTTGAAACCCACAAATGCTACCAAACCACAAGCAGACTTTACTGTTAATTTCACACTCCCCCGTTTTATCTGCTTTACAGTTGCTTCCCTGCACATCCACAAACAGGCTTCATCATAGATACCGCGGGTTTGGCACACTAAATGTTGTTTTACTCCCACTAGACAGTCATGATTGACCAAGGAGATTATAGGTTGTGGGGAAACAGGTTTCCTTAAAAAGGATGTACTATTGGAACATTTATATCCGACCCCCCAACTCTCTTAACTGCTCTCACATGAAGAACAACACTGAATTTATCAAGTACAGATATCAGATATAATCCAATAAGCTGAAGCATTTTTCTAACAATTTAGGCAATAGAAATAAGTGTATCTGATGTATCTTAACTTTACAAGTAGATATTGCCATAGAACAACCCATTGCAGATGACTTGCAGAGAGGAAAAGGAGCTGATCAGGAAAAATGAAATCATATGCACTGAATCCTCAGAGATGTCTAGTGCTGACTTGATATATAATGATTCTAATAAGGC
The DNA here is from genome assembly GCF_000208745.1 of Theobroma cacao. Classification (NCBI taxonomy): domain Eukaryota; kingdom Viridiplantae; phylum Streptophyta; class Magnoliopsida; order Malvales; family Malvaceae; genus Theobroma; species Theobroma cacao. The sequence goes on along the minus strand of NC_030850.1, from coordinate 33,618,314 downwards.
AAGAGGACAGAGCAAAGAACAAAAATTGGTGGAACCAAAAATAAACGAACAAAAGAAAAAAAATCAATTTCTAAACAACCAACAATAACATAGTTGGTTAAACTTACAAATTTAATTCATCTTGCAAAAATACCTTCATTATGACAGAATATGTATAATATAAACAAATCACAGAAAATTTGCTGCCCTACTTGGTCAATAGGTAGTTATTTCTACTCCTAGCAGGCCCTTCTGCTCTTTTAAGGATCACTTGCTATATATCAAAAACCTCTGAAGAAGCTTCAAAACAGGTTCTTCACTGTAATTTTACGCCTATGGACTATGTTAAATGCAATTGTGTGCTACCCAAGAGATGATAATGACTGTAAGGAACTGGATTCACGCGAAAATGCTGCAATCAACTTTTCCCTTGTTAGCTGCTCGGATCCTTGAGACTTGATAACAAATGTATGAAACACAGTATCATCTGCGGTAACAAGTTTTGACTCAACAACATTGACCTGTGCCTCTTTAAATGCTTGTATTACTCTTGATGCAGGATGTGAATCTAAAGGACAGCTTACTCTTACAACAACCTCATTGTGAGCAGCTTGGACATCAATATCAGGAGCTCGCATATGATTCTCCACAGTTGGATTAGGGTCTAACCCTGCTGAATCTCTTGAAGTACTACCAAACTTCTCCCTTTCTGCTTCCATGACCTTGAGCTTTGCCTGAAGCTCATTAATGTAAGCAATTGCATCTCCTAACAATGAAGCTTTGTCCATCTTGGATATGTTGGGAACCACAGCTCGTAATGCATAGAACCGCTGGTTCAGCTTCTCACGGCGCTGCCTTTCTGCCTCAACATGATTAAGAGGTTCTTCTCTTCCATTAGCGGGCTTTCTACCCCTTTTTCGGGGCCTCCTTTCATCAGCTACACTCGGCTTCTCTTCCTTGCACGAAGCTTCAACATCTGAGTGCTCAGATTCAGCACTTAATGGCCGAGTAATTACGGAAGGCCTTGAAGTAGCCCCTGAAAAATCAATCTGCATTTGCACTGGCTTTTGTGACTGAAATTGGTTAACCCGAAACTCTTCCCTAGCCCCATTAACAAGCTCTTGAAAATTATTTGCAGTGTTTTGAGAACCATAAAATTCTGTTGGATTCCCTTGTTTCACACCATGAACATGTGGCCAACCTGAACCATGGAGACCATTTTGATTACTTGAAAATGAAAGCCTACCGCCATTAGCACATGCTCCCCATGTTGGTCTATCTTCCATCTTTCTTATAGCAAGTTTCTCCCGGTAATTGGAATGACCATGAGAAGTGTTGTTCAGATCCTGCCCAAAAATCTTTGGAATTCCTTCCACTCTCTCCAAAGTCCCCAAATTCGAAAAATGAGTATTTTCATCTTTCTTCTCATTCACCACTGGTATTGCTACTGCCATTTGCTTTGCCCTAAGCAACGCCGAATTAGATGAGAATGAACTTCTTATTGACTGCAACAACTCTAAGCTTTCAGGTACAGATCTCACTGACCCCAATTCAACAACACCAACATCAGTAGGGACCAGAACAATAGTTTGAACTCCAGCAGACTTTGTCAAAAACGACCTAACACAATAATCCGAACCTGATTTCAATGAATCCGAGATCCAAACATGCTTCCCAGATGCAAAACACTTCCCTGGACCACCTTCTCCTCGCGGAAATGAAAAATACATGGATGCTAAAAAGAACATCTCAGTATCAGTAACTCTATCCAGCCCAAGAGCATAATTATCCTCATCTGATCCACCAAACAAAGTATGCAATTTCTGCAAAACCCTTTTCCTCATCTTCTGTTGAGTCTCATCTTCGAGCCGCAGATTAAGAATCCGAGTAGCTTCAGATTCTTCTCCTTCTTTAGGCTCTCTACAACACCCATCTCCCCAACCAAGGACCCAATCGCTAGACTTAGACCGCGAAATTTGCCAAAAAATGGCATAGTTCCAGCTAAAATTAGAAGCGTTGGGTCGGTCCACAAGATCTGAGAGCTTGTTTTGAAGATTCTCATCGCTATTTATAGTCATTAAAAGGTTCTCATTTGAAACTGAGCTTGTTATCAAGTAGTCAAATGCTCTTGTTCCTAAAACAGCAGCAACCATAGCCTTATCTTCATCGTTCCAAGCCCCACCTCCCATACCCACTTCAATTTTCATCTTCTAAATCCCCTCAAAAATCCAAAAAAAAAAGAAATTACACCCAAAATCAAATAAAGAAGAAATTTTCTCAAATACCCAGATCAAATCTCACCCGTAAAAACAATTAAAAGTACATCTTTTTTTCAATGCATTTCTAACTAAACTAGAAGCACATGCGGTTTTCTACATGCCCAACATAAAGCAACCATTTTTTTTTTCCGTTTTCAGATCTCACTGGCTGGTAAATAATAAAGAAAACCAGAAAAAAAAAGAAGCTAGAACTAAATCCAAAAAGACATAATACTTGAACATAAATAGTAATACAAACCAGTTTGCATGGAAAGCAAATTTGGGATCAGCAGAAGAGTGTTGAAAAGTCTCAGGGCACTGTCCAAAAACAAAAATGAACAAGAACAAATTTTTCCCCTAGAGAAACAAAGGATCAGTCAAGAGGAAAGGAGAAGAAGTAATTCCTTTTTTTTTTCCTAATTTCTCCCTCTTTGTAGCAAAGCAAGAGATAAAAAACAGAGCGAGGAAGAGAGGGGAAGGGAATTTGCTGTTTTTGGTTCTTTTTTCTTTTTTCTAAAATCCTAACTGCAATAAGTGGACCGTGGTTAAGCAAGGGATATTAGGGTTGAAGACTAACCATGGTTAACAATGTTTGGGTTCAAAATTTAATTGGTTGGAGGTTGAGGGGTAGTCGGCAAGGATTTTGTTTCTGAGGTTTCTTTTTTTCTTTTTTAATTTTCTTTTTTCAAAAAAGAAAAAGATAACACCTTAGAGAGAGAGAGAGAGAGTTTTACTGTTTTTCCGACATCATTTTTCATTCGACTTTAAGCACAGTTTTTAGTACTAAGTTTGAAGTTTCCTTTTTTTTTAATTAAATGTTTTTTGTTGATAATAATGAAAAAGGTTTTTCTTCTGACAGCTAGGGAGGGGACATAAACTTGCGTGAATCTCATGCTAAACAGTGGCACGTAATACGTTAGGTTTCCACACGTTCTTCCTGTGACCCCGATTTCTTTTTTTTATATATATATTTTTAGCAACACCTATGTTTTTCTTTTCAAACATTCGCATTACGTATATTTAAGTGTTTTATTTCAGACTTTTAATATTATTATATATATGCATTTGTAATCACAGAAGTTTGATTTGAATTTTTTTTTTCTAAAAGTCAACAATATTCAAAATAAATAAGTTGTAATTGTTGAAAGCCATTTCTTTCGTTACATCAAAATTATTTAAATTAAAATAAAAATTTGAATAGTTTTTTTTTTCCATTTTAAGAGAAGTGTCAATTTGGTTGTTAATGATTCGGTGTGTGAATGATTAGAGTTAGAAATATTTGGTACGTAGAAGTTAGCATTCGAAAAAAATTATTTTTTTGAACCATCTTTTAAGATTTCAAATCAAAATTTGTTCTACTTTTATATAATAATTACACAAAAAATATAATTATTATTTTCGGTAATTTGATTGTGTTGGATTTTTTCTATTTTGTTAACGAAAATATAAAAAAATTTGCAATTTTTTAGATTAGAAAATAAATACTTAAAATATGGTAATCATAAGTATTTATATGTATTTCATATCATGAACACTGTTGATTAGTTAAAAAAAAAATATGTCCATTGCTCCATTATTTAGTTGGTAAACTAAAAATGATTTTAATTATACTTTTAAAGAAAAAATAATTGAGAAATTTACATATGGAAAACGTTTACAATGGCAATGAGGACTAGGGGATGTTTTCTCACCCCAAAAAGGAAAATGGATATGTTATTTGTGAATTGCAATGTGATTACTATTAGAGCTGTGTGCTGAGAGATGAAACAAACAATGAATTTGTAATCGTCAACACATCTTTATGTCAGTTTGTAGACTTTGCAACCATGATCAATATATTACAACTGCTGATCATGTCTTGTTCTATTTTTAAAAAAAAAATTGCCTCACTACTAATCTTGAACCGGGTGTTTGGAACAAAGAACGGGAGAAGACAGGTTAATTATGACATGGAAGCTGGAGGCAGCAAAGGTTGTCGACGCAGAGAGGAGGATTTAAAACAGGCCAGACTGAAGATCAACGGTTTTCTCTGTTTTTTCACTGTTTGTCGTGGAAAAAACAGAGCAGTTACTTTTGCTTTTGTTGGATACAGGAAGGAATCCAGACTCCAGAGTTTGAGAAATGCAATCATGTCTGGAAAATAACAGAAAAGATTGATGAAGGAATGATTAAGGAGTAAGATTCCACGACAGAGGCTAGGGATTTTGCTAAATCTTCAAAAAATTTGAAAAGGATCAAATCTTGATGCTCGGAGGTTCTACAGGGAACGACGCGACAATACGGATGTCGTTTTTGAAGGAAAAATCTATTTTCGATTTTATCAAGTAAAATTTAATATTTAAAAAATCTAGTTTGGATTTTCAGATTCGAAATCAAATAAAGGAAAAAATGTGGGAGGGTATGTATATCCAAATTCTTTGATTGATTATTTTATCAATGCAAAGGTACCAGCACAGCACACCCGTAGGCCTCCTCAAAAGAAAGTAAAACGAGGTTGACCATGGGTGGGGTCCTAAAGTTTTAAGGGTTTATCGTACCCTTGCCCTCAGATTAACGATGAAATAACTCAATTGTACAAATACTATATCAGATTATCAGTTTATTTTCTGTCTTTGGGAATCATGACGTTGAAAGTTTAACAAAAAAGAAGTCCTAGGAGACCAACCAAATTTTGATAAGTTTGAGGTTTCGAGATTAATGTCTTAATGAAGATTAATTTCATAATTAGAGACATAATGCATCCCCATGGTCCTTAATTGAGTAGAATCTAAGGCAAACCGAAGTTGAAAGTGATACCAAGCCAACCAAAAACAAAAGTCTGACTTTGGGCCCATTTGTTTAATTTGTAAGATAGGTTATTTTATATAGTGAAAAAATTTGTAATTTAATGAATGTTATCTCTCTTTAGGGGATAACTGTGGGTCCATACCTGTGACAAATCTTTCTATAGATTGACGGTCCAGAGTGTAAGTTCATTTGGAGACGCTGATCTCTTTTCATAGAGATGTTACAGACAAAACAACCCCAACCCCCCAACCCCCCNTCCTAAAATTACAGATGCATCCAATGGCAGCAGCAGCAGCAGCAAAAAAAAAAAAAAAGTCTGCCAGGGTTTCATAGACAGTGTGAAAGAGAACTAAAAAAGGATTACTTCTACTCGGAATAAAGTTTAGATTGGTATAAGAAAAGTTTAGATAAGATGAATAGAGACATGACAGATATTAGATTAAAGATAGATAAAGTGTTACACCCCTGTTTCACATTGTTGCTGCTGTCATGCATGCACCACCAACTGTTCTCGATAACTATCATGTTAACCATGGGGGAAAACCTAAACATGAAATAACTAAACACATCACTCTAATATCCCAGAAACATGACAATACAAGGATTGAAGAAGTCTCAACTTTCTGAAAATTCTGAAAGTAAAAACAGGCATGCAGCTTCTTTATGATCTGACAGAGTGCAGGGCAGTAAAACAAGAGAATAAAGGAAAAAAGAAAGGAAAAGAAAAGATTAACCAGCTCATGAAATTGATCAGGCCATGGAATCTATTGTTCCCAACGACCTTGTCCTCGTGTGAAATGTGAAGTTTTTAGGTTCAACGTTCAAGTATTGCAGAGACCCCACAACCTCAGCCCAGCCAGCTATTTGCATGTTGCAGAATATTGTTAGATAGCTATGAAGGATTTGATAGTTCAATCGTCGTTCAAAGTTCGAACTTCAAAGATTTGCGTTACATTTTGCCCTATGAAAGCGCTGATTATTTTTCGAGTTACAGTAAAATTATTGTTATTGGCGCATGTGTTGGAGCTTTGATCTGGGTGTTTGACTCTTAGCTTGCCTTGTGAACAAGGGTTTTCTACTTTCTTCTTGCAGGACTAACTATAAAAGTTTGAGTCATCCCTCATCCATTTTCACGTGACAGCTTGTGCTTTTACTCCTATAGACTTATAGTCAATTTGAAAAATTATTCTTTGATATTGATTAAATAATATTTCCTAAATTTTAATTGACTTAACCAATCAGAATATTAAATCTTCAATTTAGTGGGCATAAAATAATTTAAATTTTTTTTAAATATCATGTCTTGTTTTATTCAAAAATTTCATTTATTTCTCCCTTTATCGAACTTTAGTATATTTGATTCGATCATACATAAATAAATAGTCATTGATGGTAATAAATTGATTGTCATGTCATGTTTTATAAACTATTAAAAGAGTTATATTACATTTTTTTAGTAAAATATTCGAATCCGTCCAATCTTCAGTATTGAATAAAAAGATTGAAAAAATCTTGTCGAAAATTGCCAACGAACAGACACATAATGGTTTGCTTTCGATAAAGAAATGGAAAATTATATCGTTCCCATATTTAAATTTTTTAATATAATAAATAAAAAATAATATTAATTTTTAAATTTCTTTATCGATAACAATGTTAAAGAATAAGGGAAACGCTTTAACAAAAAAAATTATTAGAGGTAGAATTTTCAACCGAACACTTGGTGGAGCGTGACAATCACCACCCAGTAGTCTTTTTTAAACCAATTTGAATTGTTTTGCACGCCCCGAAGTCAAACGTCAGGCCAAGAAATTATCGGTTAGAACAAGTCTAGGAATGGAAACTGAATTAAAAAATCACGTAAAGTCGCAGGGCAGGTCGTCCATTCATCACGCGTTTTTTGGAATGAAAAAAGGGCCACACGTTTAACAAAGAACACGCGTGCCACGTGCGGTCTTTTCTGGTCCCTCTCATACGTGTCGTCACCGCATGCTGTTTTATCGATGCTATCGAAAAACAATAAAGCAATTAAAAAATTAAAATTTTATTTCTAGTAGTGGTAATTTACAAAACAAGAAAGAGCAAAAAGAGACAGACGCAAAGCTCGTGAAGAGCACGTGAGAGTAACGTGAACCGAGGTGGGGCTTTAGAGTGAGAAGAACGTGATGTGCATTTAATTAAATAAGCTTTTTTTAATTTATCTAATATACTGGATACATATTTGGAGATTAAAAGAAAATGGTATAACGTTTTTGGCGTGTGTCTGTATTTGATAATCACACGGCATTTTTGCTTCGGCTCGTACAGACGTGTCGATATCTGTTCTTCCACCACCTCCTTGGTCCCCTCCCCTCTTACCATTTTCACCCCTCTGCCTGCTTTGGCTGAGTCGGCGTGCGCTTCCAAATACTATTTCAAAAAAAAGCAAAAAGAAAAAAGAGGAAAATTTTAAGACTTGCAAGTACGGCATACAACGGCGTTATCATTGCCTGTAAAATAATAGTAAAATTATTTTGTTTTATAAAAAAATGATTTATACGTGGACCAGGCAGCTCATTGAAGCCCATAATATTGTCCCAAATTACTTCAAAAACCTCAAGTTAACTACTTGATCCGTTTTTTCTTCTACGCGCAATAATTTTTTTTTTTTAAATGGAATCTTAAATCTCATTAGTTTTATAAAGATCATTGCCTATAATATGTAGCTTACAATCTATTATTTTAATTCAATTATCACTATTCATATTTTTTTACTAAAAATACATATATCTTATGTGACGAATGACTCATTTATAAATTTTAAATTCATTTCATCTTTTATAAATGTAAGATTCTTAATATTTTTTCAAATTCAATTATATAATATCTTTATTTGCACTCGCTCTTTTACTTATAAAAAAAAAAAAGAAATGTACTTTGATTTATGTCTATTTCAATCTTAATATCTTTTATAAAAAATCTCAAATTAATAGAAATTTTAATAAATTCTGATGCTATTAAATTTGTTTCAAGTTCACAGTTTTAATTCAAAATATATATTTATCAATTGAAGGAGGCAGATTCTTATTTATAAGTTTAATTCTTATTCAATTTTTTATTAATATAAGATATGGAACAAAATTAGTTGTCTATTTTTTTCTTTTGGTTGAAACATACTACATTTTTCATAATAATAATTGGTTACAATGATAAAACCGATTTAGGAGTTAGAACTTTTAAACCTTTAATTAATTCAAATGGTGTCATATTCATTAACTAGTATTTATTATATAATTTTATCCGATCATGCTAATTTTCCATATGTTTCTAATTAAATAATTTTTATAATTGAAAAAATTCTCATTGATCTGTTAAAAAAATATAATTAATAAGACGAGAAAAGGGCAGCTTTGTCTTTAAGCACAGACGAGCCCGACGTATATATGTAGTGGGTTGCTGTACTTGAATTTGACATCTGTTAGGCACAAGCGGAAAATGTTGGGTGTCTTTGGCCGGAAATAATAATAAAAAAGAAGAAAATGTGAAAATGTTTTCAAGTTGCATGCAGCCGTCCGCTGTCACGGTATCACTCACATGTCATACACCGACTTTGGACCCACCTACTAAAGGAATTCCTCATTCTAGTGGTACGATATCCACATGTCAATGGAAAGACAAATCAATTTCCATCTTCACAAGACAACTATACCGATGCTTTTATTGTTTTGGGGTTTTCCTTTTTTTGTTAATTAATTTTTAAGAGTAACTGATTTGAAGAATCTAACTGTGGTGCAATTATCAGGGCCGATGTACCAGTTTTTCACGTGCTGATAGAGATGGTAAATGGATTGGAACCCCTGGAGGAATAGTCAAAAAAGAAAAAAGGTTCGTGAATTGATGCCTATAGTTGGGGAGAGTAAATGCTGTATTCAATAAAATAAAATCATTGTCGATGATAAACGTCAAATAGCTGTCCAACTGCCAAAGTTGCAATTACTGTTTCATTTTTAGATCATTGTACAAATTCCAATCAAACCATATAATCTATTGCGTAACTATTTGTTTTTAATCCTAATTAAGGGGACAAAAAGGGATAAATAAAGCTTTTAATCCTTGGTTCATTACCCATACTTTTATACGGAAGTGAATGGGTGTCCGATTTTGAAGCAAAGGCATACCACGATGGGCAGGTTACTGAGAGAGAGGGAACAGTTTTAGCCAACTGATCCATGCTCGCGGAGGCAGCAGGGCCGATTCTAACGTAGAGCCACCAAAATTTTTACTTTGGTTCTAATATTTCATAAATTCATAATTATATTAAAAATATAAAAATTATAATAATTAAGCCCCTTAAGAGGCAGAGATTCAGCGGTCAAGATCCTTGTCGGTGCTGGATGGGAGCAGGGCGGTGTAGGCTTAAGCCTAAAAGTAAAAGTCAGCACGAGTGGAACGTGCAACTGTCTGTGGGTCCCAAAACGTACCCAACCCCCTTGACCGTTGATCGCACGTGCTGAACGTGCATGGTGTGTCTGAATTTGGAATTGTGACTGACGGTCTTTGCTTTGAATAAGCCAACTCATACCTAAAACCATTTACTTTGCCTTTTGCAGCTTCTTATCTCGAGATTCCTTGCCTTCAACCCTAACATTAATTTATCATTATTTCTATATTAGTACAGGAGAAGCCGTTAATACAAACAATAAGGTTAGCCACTTAAATATATTACGAAAATGTTAATCAATTGTTTAATTATACTGGTTGAAGAGATATTCAAGGTTAAAACTTTTCTTAAAAAAAATATTTTTATAATTTTTAGTCGTGTCTAAAAACACAAGTTAACCAATTTGTTTTAATTTCTAAATGAAAATAAAAAACACTACTCTTTTTAATAATCTTATTTTGGTAGTCGTGGACCTATAGTGACATAGTTAACATTGATGACAACAAACTTATTATATTTATTTTAAAATACAAAACGTATAATTTCAAATGTCCTACTATTTTGTTAATAGTATTAAATCTGACAAGTTTTGGTTTTCATTGTGTCATTACTTATTATTTAATAATTAAAAAACCCATACCATTCGATGCTGCATTCGTACTTGTTTGCACCTATGTTAAGCAAAACAACAGTTGAAAGGTAAATCAATGTTGATTAAGCATTAAACCGACAAATGCATTTATGATGAGTACATCTCCTCCTTTTTTTTTCCTTTTCTTTTTTTGAGGTTTTGCATTGGGTTTCAGGTATTTGGATAATCAAACAAATGATCTTTTTCCTAATTAGTAATTACCATGTTGAGAGTCTGTGCTTCCTCATCAAATCAACGGACTTAGCTGCATTCGAATCCAGCTTTTAAGCCCCATGAACTTGTAATAATCGCTCGGTGTGACACAAGACAACCTACTATGTGTTTTTTTCTGCTGAATTTTATACCCCGAAACCAAAAACTTCGATAACTTTGTTGATGACAGTGCAAGTTAGAGGTTTGAGTCTCAGCTGGTAGTGCTTGTAAGCAAGGTTCGTCCCCTGAATGATCCAAAGAATCATCATCAGAAAACATTAAACTTCAGTGTCATATTGTATTAAAAAAAGCATGAAGAACAATAAAATATGGATCTTCACAAGCAATAAGACAGCTGCCAAGGATGTTCGCTTCCACTCAAACGAAGATCTTAGTTCTTTGCTACTGTAGAGGGTGCAGTTTGGGATCAACGACATGTTGCTCTTATTAATTAGTTTCTTCAATGATACTAAAAAACTAGTTGCTAGCTTTGGTTTATCATTGTGGGAGGGATAATGTTCTTTACATTATATTTTTGCATATGCTTTTCCGATTAATAATTGCTTATATACCTTCTCCCGTATGAGTTATGATTTTTCTTCCTTTTTTTTTTTTTAATTAAACTGTTACTAGCTATAATCAGTTCTTGATGAATAAACACAAACAGTTCCACACCCTAGTTTTGGCCCATTGGGTAGATAAGCTGGGTTTCGAATCCGTTACAAGCTTGGTTTCTTTGATTTTAATCAGGTTTTAGAATTATTAAAATTACCAGACAAATTAATCTCCATTCTTGGAAATGTGAAAGTAAGTAACAAGGCCATACATTGATGATTTTGTTTTTCAATCAACGGAGAGGCAATCCATTCTATGAAATTCAATCCCTTTGTATTGGATTGATTTCGATGACTCAAACACTGCAAGAGAATTTCATTTAGGTAGAAATCTGTTACCACACACAATCTACGTGTTTTTCGATCAGGTTCGGCAGAAATGGCAGCAGCTAAGCCACACTTACCAGTTAACGTTATACAGAAAATCAAGCAGCGCAATCATCCAGAATAAATACGATAAAATAATATATATTATTATATATATATATATTATATATATATATATGAATGTTC